>NW_026607270.1:0-212866 GCF_029890125.1 Rhinichthys klamathensis goyatoka | reverse complement strand
ACGGGCCCAAGCCGGTGGCACCGCAACCCCGGTGCCTTTAGTTACCTAAAGGCACCGGAGTGGCGGTGCCACCGGCTTTGGCCCTTCATCGCTGCTCGCAGCTATATTTATATATATATATATATATATATATATATATATATATATATATATATATATATATATATAAACAAGCCGGTGGCACCGCCACCCTGGTGCCTTTAGGGTTACTGTGCATGACGGGCAATAACTTAACCCCGCTTTGACTGTTGAGAAGATGTGTACTGTAGAGCTTGCATTGGTGTGGGCTCTGCAAAAGTGTGCATTGAGGGCACATATCATATGCGTGAGCAACCTTCTGAAACCTAAAATGAAAAATGAGACACCCTACGGTCTCATGGACTTAATGGACACATGAAATAAGTACACAAGATTGAAAGTTAAATCAAGTGTGCCAAGACAGAATATTACTTGCCTGATCTGATTAGAAAAAAGTTTGTGTGTGTGTATGTGTGTGTGTGTGTGTGTGAAACGTGATTGAACAATGTAGACATTAAAACATACTCCGTCCTTTTGTTCATACAGGACATTATTCAAACTGCAAAGTGTTTACTTATATTTGTGTACAATCGCAATAAAACACAACATTGTGCTTTTGTCAAACTGTAAACTACAACTGTCACCCAACCAAAATCTCTTTTTTATTTTATACAAAAATAAATAGTCTATCATTCAGATGAGAATAAAGTTAGTTCAAATTTTAAGGAAAACTCTGAAATATAGCACATTCATTTAAAATTCATTCAGGTTCAATTACCAAACATACAAATCTTAATGTAATTTAAAGCAAACAATACATTTAAAATATATGGGTTGTATGCCTATTTTTTTTATATAAAAAGATATATATCCAAAAAGACAAGGCCTAAACTTTAACAAGGGTTAAACAATCACTGTAACAGACACAATCATACACACACACACACACACACACACAGACACAGACACAGACACAGACACAGACACACACAAGTCAAATCACTTACATTTTAGATGCAATATTGACTTTTTTCTGTTTCAGCAGCGAAAATAGTTAAACAAAGATCACAGCAGAACCATCGAGCATCTCACAGCAACGCGTTCTCATTACTGAATGATTCAGCATTTTGAACGAATCGGTTGACTCAAAGATTCAATGACCAATCCATAATCTGTCTCATTCATGAATGACTCAGCCGTTCGAACGAATCGTTCGAACAAATGAATCAATGACTCGCTCATTAAGACGGTCGCCTGGCGACACCTAATGATGGTTTAGTGATATGTTTAAAAGTATCATTCTTTCAAACGATTGTTAATTAACTCATATTTGAAACATAAGCTATATATATATATATATACACACACATATATATATACACAAAAATAAAATAAAAACACATTTGAAGCGTGTTTGCTTACTAAATTGTGAGCGGAACGAAAGTTGCAGCAAATATCAGCAATAAATTTCATTAATCACGAGAGTGAAGTGCTGACTGAAAAGATGATGACGGAATAGGCTATTTTATGTAAAAGCGCCTATTTAAGCGAATCTGTCATTGTACTCTTTTGTTGTTGTGTTTTCCGTGAAAAATAATAGACTATTGAACTCACAATTCAAGCAATTGGCCCCCGATATTGCACTAATTTTAAAGTGACACTAAAAAGTATGCGGCTGCAGTGGCATTCATTACAGTGCGCATCCATGGCGACGAGCGAGCAAAACAGAGCGAACGTTTTTTCATTTCTACTTCCATAGAAATTCATTCGAGCGCACTGCGAGCGCCACCACTATAAATGTCCTTACTTTACTTTCACTTTTAACTTAGCGATATAAAAGCCCCCGGTGTTACACGTCAAATAACCGGTGAGAAAAAATTCTCGGAGTCACATAGCAGCTACCTATATTTAAATACAACAGGCCTACCTGATTTTGAACACAAGAGGGCAGTATAGCCCTATGTATTATTTGATATATTTATTTTTTAACTGAATAGTGCATCCTGGCTGTTTTTAAACTTGTACATTATTCTTAAATTGAAAAAAAGAATAAAATGGGTTTAGTTCTGATATTTGTATAATTTTATCTAGAAATAAATGGTGTATAATTACATTTTTAGAAGATATGAAGCTTTTAGTGTTTTTTTTTTTTTTTTACATGACTTTAATCCCTCGCCATAGCAAAACAATTAGAGATATTCAATAGATATTCACAATTATGCTTCTTTAATGTATTTTCATCATGTTGAAAAAGTTTGGTGGGAATAAAATAAACCACTTAAGAGGAGTGATGCATATTTTGTCATTTAAAAAAAAATACAAAAATTGTTATGCGAAAAGACAAGGACTTAGAGATTTCTTTATCCTTTAATGCAGGAAAAATCATACAGCCAGCCACACACACACACACACACACATAAACACAGACACCAACCCTCCCTCCCTCCCCTCCCCTCTGCTCCCCTCCCCACACAGACACACACACAAACAGAATGGCAGGGGGACAAGAAATCCATTCAAACTACAATATCTGACTTTCTGTTGCTCTGAGCTAATGACTTTAAATTAGAAAGTCGATTGGCTTGATGAGAACAATATGCGTGGCAAGTTTTGTAACTGTAGGTAAAACGAGCAAAGTTATAACACACTTTATGTGTCCTTTTTTAGTCATAAAATTAATTTCCTCGCCACGGCCAAACCGTTCGAGATATCAAAAATCCCTCCGGAATTTAGCATCATCAATGTCTTGACGTCATGCTGACCGAGTTTGCTTGAAATCCGATCAATTCCCAAGGAGAATTAAATAGAATTTCAGAGGTATGCGTTTCCAAACAAACCATGATAGCCGGCTTCCTGTTGGGATGTCGTAAAACTTAGAGCACGAAAGTTGTTTAACCCAATGAGATCTATAAGTGTACACAGTTTCATATTATTACATGCAAGTGTCTTTGATTTATGGACAAGTGTTCGAATCCCAGTCCAGGGGGCGCTGTCGGTCCGCCCTGCCACGCCCGGGTACCAGCTTCAGTCCGGCCCTGATGGCCACGGGTTCTGACCCGTGTGCAAAGTTTCAAGAGTTTTAGAGGATGTTAAGGGCCCCAAAAGCCCCCGAAACCTTGATCAACAATAATTAAAAGCTTTGTCACTCAAACAGACACATCCCCCTCCCCCCACAGACACAGAGGTATGCAGAGAGAGGGAGAGAGGGACAGAGATTACTCCAAAACATCCCATTCAAACCAAAATATCTGACTTCCTGTTGTTCGGAACCAAAAACTGTAAATAAGAAAGTTGTCCGGCTTGATCTGAACAATATGCCTACCGAGTTTTAAGATTGCAGGTAAAACTATGAAACTAACCCTCTCACTTTTGTCAAAAGGTGGCGCTACTGAGTCCCTGCACCACGCCCGTTCCTGAAACTTTGCACATGTCTACTGGCTAATATATGTGACATGTCTGTCGAGTTTCATGCAATTTCAAGCATGCTAAGAGTCTCAAAAGCATCAAAAAAGAATTTTAAAGTTTGATGTGTTGCCACGGCAACAGTATCAAAGATATCAAGAATCCATTCACAGGTCTACATCTGGCGTATGTTTACATTATACAGATGAAGTTTGAAGCAAATTGGGTTAAAATAAGAGGGTGATTTCGAAGCATTTTGAAAGTGACACACTTCCTGCTGCCAGTTGGTGGCGCTATAACTTTGACTCACAATAGTCACATCCATGTGATCGGCCTCTTACAGCGAACACACTGGTGAAGTTTCATCAAGATCAGTTAATGTATGCAGAAGTTATAACACACTTCCTGTTTCACGTTTCTCGCCATAATTTCGTTTCCCCGCCACGGCCAAACCGTTCGAGATATCAAAAATCCCCTCGCAATTTTTCATCCTCAATGTCTTGACTTCATGCTGACCGAGTTTCGAGGCATTTCTTTGAATTCTCTAGGAGAAGTACTTTAAATTCCATTGCATGCGTTTTACAAACAACCCTAAATAGCCGACTTCCTGTTGGGCTGGGGTAAAAAGTAAGAGCATGAAGTATATATGAACCGATGAGATCTATATGTGTACCGAGTTTCATATTCTTACATACAAGCGTGTTTGATTTATGGACCAAGTTTTCGGACCCCGTTCCAGGGGGCGCTGTCGAGCCCCCCTGCCACGCCCGGGTACCATCTTCACCCCGACCCTGATGGCCGCGGGTTCTGACCCGCGTGCAAAGTTTCAAGAGTTTTCGTGCACGTTAAGAGCCCCAAAAGTGCCCGAATAGTCGTAAGAAAAATAAAAGAGAAAAAAAAAAAAAAAATTTATATATATATATATATATATATATATAAATATAGCTGCGAGCAGCGATTACGGGCCCAAGCCGGTGGCACCGCAACCCCGGTGCCTTTAGTTACCTAAAGGCACCGGGGTGGCGGTGCCGCCGGCTTTGGCCCTTCATCGCTGCTCGCAGCTATATTTATATATATATATATATATATATATATAAAGCCGGTGGCACCGCCACCCTGGTGCCTTTAGGGTTATTGTGCACGACGTGACACAAAATATCTGCTCCCTATCTGCCGAACGGCTCTGGTAGTTCTGCTTCAACACTGATGATGTTGTAGAAATAGTGCGCTCTGGTTGGTCTGGATTATTCGGGATTTTTTATTTTATACAGAAATAAGTTATTTATAATTCAGATGAGAATAAAGTTAGTGTTGATTAAAATGAAGGAAAACAAATATATTTATCTGAAATATAGCACATTAGTTTTAAATTTATTTAGGTTCAATTACCAAACATACAATCTTAATTTAATTTAAAGCAAACAATACATTTAAAATATATGGCGTGTATGCACTTTTTTTTTTATACAAAAAAAAAGATATATATCCAAAAAGACAAGGCCTTAAAGGGTTAAACTCTTGTCACTGTAACAGACACAATCTCTCTCTCTCACACACACACACACACACACACACACACACGTCAAGTCACTTACATTTTAGATGCAATATTGAATAAGCAGAAAAATCGGATTTTCTGCTCTGAAAATATAAATAAGCTTAAAAATTGAATAAGCACTTTGAATATTCTAAACAGAATAAGCACTGGTCGCTAATGTATAAGTACTAGTACTTAATGGAATAGATACTAGTATCTAAAAAATAAGTACTAGTAGCATGAAAATAGAGACTAGTAGGTTAAAATGATTAAATGTTAAAACGGCTTGCCATATTGGCTCAGAGAGAGAGAGAGAGAGAGAGAGAGAGAGAGAGAGAGAGAGAGAGAGAGAGAGAGAGAGAGAGAAAATTACCTTTTAGATACTAGTACCTATTAATAGATACTAGTATTTAGGCTCTAGATCCACTCCGAAAGTCACTTCGTGATCATTTAACCGCTTCATTTGAGAAAAACTATCATTATGACATAAACAAACAAACTCAAAATGTCTTCACGGCAACCCGTCAAAATAAAAGTTCGGTTTAACTTGACAGAAATATATTACCGGTGTACAGTAGAATTTAGATATGTCCCAATGTAATAATACTAACACTAATCCAAATAAATTATCATCAAAACTGAATTTAAGGAATAATCCATGTTTTAATTTTAACAGTAAAGCTCATTGTGCAGCACGTTATTTGACAAAAAGTTTATTTAATTTCATATGATTAAAATTGATGATAAATGATAAAATTTGTGTTTTATGTCTTCATTTTATTACCAGAAAAAACACAACACAGAATTAGTGTGACATTTTTTTTCATATATTTTTTTAAATGTTGTATACGTTTAATGATTCATAATACACTATTTCAATTAATTAGACATGCTTTTTGATTGCTAAAAAATTTACACCACGTATTCGTAATACACCTGCTCCGCAACACTAGCAGTTCCCCCAATCCCCCACCCCCCCCCCCTGAAAAAAAATCCTAGGGGAAACACTGGGCATTCATAACGGTGCGCGTCCATGGCGACGAGCGAGCAGAGCTGAGCGAACGTTTAGTTAATTTATTCATTCGAGCGCTCTGCAAGCGCCACCATTATCAATGTGGACGTCCGTATTTAAAAGCTCTCGATCCTCAGTCACATACCAAATATGTATATAATTTTGAACACAAGAGGGCAGTATGGCCCTATGTATGAGTTGGTGTTTAAACTAAACTATCACTCAAAGAGCCCCTTCCCCCTTCCCCCCACAGACACACACACACACACACAAACAGAATGGCAGGGGGACAAGAAATCCATTCAAACTACAATATCTGACTTTCTGTTGCTCTGAGCTAATGACTTTAAATTAGAAAGTCGATTGGCTTGATGAGAACAATATGTGTGGCAAGTTTTGTAACTGTAGGTAAAACGAGCAAAGTTATAACACACTTTATGTGTCCTTTTTTAGTCATGAAATTAATTTCCTCGCCACGGCCAAACCGTTCGAGATATCAAAAATCCCTCCGGAATTTAGCATCATCAATGTCTTGACGTCATGCTGACCGAGTTTGCTTGAAATCCGATCAATTCCCAAGGAGAATTAAATAGAATTTCAGGGGTATGCGTTTCCAAACAAACCATGATAGCCGGCTTCCTGTTGGGATGTCGTAAAACTTAGAGCACGAAAGTTGTTCAACCCAATGAGATCTATAAGTGTACCGAGTTTCATATTATTACATGCAAGTGTCTTTGATTTATGGACAAGTGTTCGAATCCCAGTCCAGGGGGCGCTGTCGGTCCGCCCTGCCACGCCCGGGTACCAGCTTCAGTCCGGCCCTGATGGCCACGGGTTCTGACCCGTGTGCAAAGTTTCAAGAGTTTTAGAGGATGTTAAGGGCCCCAAAAGCCCCCAAAACCTTGATCAACAATAATTAAAAGCTTTGTCACTCAAACAGACACATCCCCCTCCCCCCACAGACACAGAGGTATGCAGAGAGAGGGAGAGAGTGACAGAGATTACTCCAAAACATCCCATTCAAACCAAAATATCTGACTTCCTGTTGTTCGGAACCAAAATCTGTAAATTAGAAAGTTGTCCGGCTTGATCTGAACAATATGCCTACCGAGTTTTAAGATTGCAGGTAAAACTATGAAACTAACCCTCTCACTTTTGTCAAAAGGTGGCGCTACTGAGTCCCTGCACCACGCCCGTTCCTGAAACTTTGCACATGTCTACTGGCTAATATATGTGACATGTCTGTCGAGTTTCATGCAATTTCAAGCATGCTAAGAGTCTCAAAAGCCTCAAAAAAGAATTTTGAAGTTTGATGTGTTGCCACGGTAACAGTATCAAAGATATCAAGAATCCATTCACAGGTCTACATCTGGCGTATGTTTACATTATAGTAGTGAAGTTTGAAGCAAATCGGGTAAAAATAAGAGGGTGCTTTCAAAGCATTTTGAAAGTGACACACTTCCTGCTGCCAGTTGGTGGCGCTATAACTTTGACTCACAAAAGTCACATCCATGTGATCGGCCTCTTACAGCGAACACACTGCTGAAGTTTCATCAAGATCAGTTAATGTATGTAGAAGTTATAACACACTTCCTGTTTCACGTTTCTCGCCATAATTTCGTTTCCTCGCCACGGCCAAACCGTTCGAGATATCAAAAATCCCCTCGCAATTTTTCATCCTCAATGTCTTGAGTTCATGCTGACCGAGTTTCGTGGCATTTCTTTGAATTCTCTAGGAGAAGTACTTTAAATTCCATTGCATGCGTTTTACAAACAACCCTAAATAGCCGACTTCCTGTTGGGCTGGGGTAAAAAGTAAGAGCATGAAGTATATATGAACCGATGAGATCTATATGTGTACCGAGTTTCATATTCTTACATACAAGCGTGTTTGATTTATGGACCAAGTTTTCGGAGCCCATTCCAGGGGGCGCTGTCGAGCCCCCCTGCCACGCCCGGGTACCATCTTCACCCCGACCCTGATGGCCGCGGGTTCTGACCCGTGTGCAAAGTTTCAAGAGTTTTCGTGCACGTTAAGAGCCCCAAAAGTGCCCGAATAGTCGTAAGAAAAATAAAAGAGGAGAAAAAAAAAAAAAAATATATATATAAATATAGCTGCGAGCAGCGATTACGGGCCCAAGCCGGTGGCACCGCAACCCCGGTTCCTTTAGTTACCTAAAGGCACCGGGGTGGCGGTGCCGCCGGCTTTGGCCCTTCATCGCTGCTCGCAGCTATATTTATATATATATATATATATATATATATATATATATATATATATATATATATATATATATATATAAATTATATATATATATAAAAAAAAAAATATATATATATATATATATATATCACTTGCCTTACCGGATTAGAACAATGAAAACAATAAAAAAATAACTAGGGAATCACTAAACCGAGAGAATTAATCTGTTTTGATGATACACTCAAAATATTACACAAGCAATTCTTTAAATTTAATGATATTCAGAACAGAACAAGAATAAAAAAAAACTATAATTAAGAAATAACCGAAATAATTGAAAGCGAAAGTGAAAGTAGGTGGTGTTTGGCTCACGTAACTCTCTCATTAGAATCAAACTGTTTCAACATTTGCGATGTATTTGGATGCTAAACTATTCTTCATTATGGGCTTTGTACTTCACTCAGGTTTCAATATGTGTGTGTGTGTGTGTGTGTGTGTGTGTGTGTGTGTGTGTGTGTGTCTGTGTGTGTGTGTGGGTGAGGTGCGGGTGCGGGTGCGATTGAACTGTTACACATAAAAACATACTCCGTCATTTTGTTCATAGAGGACATCATTCAAACTGCAAAGTGTTTACTTATATTTGTGTACACTCGCAATAAAACACAACAAAGTGCTTTTGTCAAACTATAAACTCTTGTCAAACTGTAACCTACAACTGTCACCCAACTAAAATCACACGCACACACTGTCTAAAAGCAAAAAATATTTATCCAACCCCATTTAAAACAGTCTGTGGGAGCCATCTTTTGGACATTCACCATATCGCATTGATTTTCATTTATTGTCCTCAGAGCCCTAATCTGTTTATTTTTCAATTACACATTCTACATTGATTAAAAAAGAAAATTCTAATGTGTTTTTATTTTATACAGGAATAAGTTATTTATAATTCAGATGAGAATAAAGTTAGTGTTAGTTCAAATTTTAAGGAAAACAAATATATTGATCTGAAATATAGCACATTCATCTCAGGTTAAATTACCAAACATACAATCTTAATTTAATTTAAAGCAAACGATACATTTAAAATATATGGGTTGTATGCATATTTTGGAATTTAAAAAAAAAGATATATATCCAAAAAGACAAGGCCTTAAACTTGAACAAGGGTTAAACTCTTGTCGCTGTAAGAGACACAATGATTCAGCATTTTGAACGAATCGATTGACTCAAAGATTCAATGACCAATCCATAAACATGTATTGTCTCATTCATGAATGACTCAGTCGTTCGAACGAATCATTTGAACGAATGAATCAATGACTCACTCATTAAGACGGTCGCCTGGCGACACCTAATGACGGTTTAGTGTTATGTTTAAAAGTATCATTCTTTCCAACTCATATTTAAAACAATCTCACATTATTTAATGCATTGTTATTTTTCAGTGTAAACGATTTAATTTGATCACCCCTACCTAGAGTAACAGCCATATAGTGTCTTATTATTCTAAATAATTGAATTTATTGATCAAATTTACAAATTAAAAATGAAAGATGAAGCATACATTTAATAAGACTAGACTAGGGGTGCCCAGCAGATATTACAATTGGCAGATTTAAATATACCATGGCCCCCCACCGTCAATTTGGTGTGTGTATAATAAAATCATTTAGTCACTACAATTAAAACTTGAACGTATTTGCTTACTAAATTGTGAGCAGAACGAAAGTTGCAGCAAAGATCAGCAACAGGAGTCAAAATTCATTAATCACGAGAGTGAAGAGCTGACTGGAAAAATTATGACGGAATATTTTGTGTAAAAGCGCCTATATAAGCGAATCTGTCATTTACTCTTTTGTTGTTGTCTTTTCCCTGAAAACCGGAAGCAATCGGTCCCCGATATGGCGCTAATTTTAGTGACACTAAAAAGTATGCGGCTGCACTGGAATTCATAACGGTGCGCGTCCATGGCGACGAGCGAGCAAAACAGAGCGAATGTTTTTTCATTTCTACTTCCATAGAAATTCATTCGAGCGCACTGTGAGCGCCACCACTATAAATGTCCGTGCGGACGTCCTTACTTTACTTTCACTTTTAACTTAGCGATTTAACACGTTTTACACGTCAAATAACCGGTGAGAAAATATTCTCGGAGTCACATAGGCTACCTAATATATTTAAATACAATAGGCCTACCTGATTTTGAACACAAGAGGGCAGTATAGCCCTATGTATTATTTGATATATTTATTTTTTTAACTGAATAGTGCATCCTGGCTGTTTTTAAACTTGTACATTACTCTTAAATTGAAAACAAGAATAAAATGGGTTTAGTTGTGATATTTGTATAATTTTATCTAGAAATAAATGGTGTATAATTAAATTTTTAGAAGATATGAGGCTTTTAGTGTTTATTTTTTTTTTACATGATTTTAATCCCTCGCCATAGCAAAACAATTAGAGATATTCAATAGATATTCACAATTATGCTTCTTTAATGTATTTTCATCATGTTGAAAAAGTTTGGTGGGAATAAAATAAACCACTTAAGAGGAGTGGGTAAAAATGTAGAGCCTGGTTTTGCAAAACATCCACATTAAGACAAAAATAGCCCACTTCCTGTTGGGCTGGCTTAAAGTTGTTTGGCCCGATGAGATCTATATACCGAGTTTCATAATATTACATGCAAGTGTGTTTGATTTATGGACCAAATTTTCTGACGAAGTTTATGGACCAAGTTAATTTAATTAATAAACTAATTATATAAAACTATTTTCAATGCACTACAATTCAACTGGTTATATGCCTTTACGTCGGACTCCTAGACCACCGTGTTCATACAATACCCACATTGAATAGTTGGTGTGTGTGTGTGTGTGTGTGTGTGTGTGTGTGTGTGTGTGTGTGTGTGTGTGTGTGTGTGTGTGTGTGTGTGAGGCGTGATTGAACAATGTAGACATAAAAACATACCCCGTCCTTTTGTTCATACAGGACATTATTCAAACTGCAAAGTGTTTACTTATATTTGTGTACAATCACAATAAAACACAACATTGTGCTTTTGTCAAACTGTAAACTACAACTGTCACCCAACCGAAATCTCTTACACACACACACACACACACACACACACACACACACACACACACACACACACACACACACACACACACACACACACACACACACACACACACACACACACACACACATAGTTTAAAAGCAAAAAAAATCTTTTGGACATTCATCATATTGCATTGGTTTTCATTTATTGTCCTCGATCAGAGCCCTAATCTGTTTATTTTTTCAGTTACACATTCTACATTGATTAAAAAAGAAAAATCAAATGTGTTTTTATTTTATACATAAATAAATAATCTATCATTCAGATGAGAATAAAGTTAGTGTTAGTTCAAATTTTAAGGAAAACAAATATATGATCTGAAATATAGCACATTCATTTATAATTCATTCAGGTTCAATTACCAAACATACAATCTTAATGTAATTTAAAGCAAACAATACATTTAAAATACATGGGTTGTATGCTATTTTTTTTTATATAAAAAGATATATATCCAAAAAGACAAGGCCTAAACTTTAACAAGGGTTAAACAATCACTGTAACAGACACAATCTCACACACACACACACACACACACACACACACACACACACACACACACACACACACACACACACACACACACACGTCAAATCACTTACATTTTAGATGCAATATTGACTTTTTTTTCTGTTTCAGCAGCGAAAATAGTTAAACAAAGATCACAGCAGAACCATCGAGCATCTCACAGCAACGCGTTCTCATTACTGATTCAGCATTTTGAACGAATCGGTTGACTCAAAGATTCAACGACCAATCCATAATCTGTCTCATTCATGAATGACTCAGCCGTTCGAACGAATCGTTTGAACGAATGAATCAATGACTCGCTCATTAAGACGGTCGCCTAGCGACACCTAATGACGGTTTAGTGATATTAAAAGTATCATTCTTTCCAACGATTGTTAATTAACTCATATTTGAAACATAAGCTATATATATATATATATATATATATATATATATACACACATATATATACACAAAAATAAAATAAAAACACATTTGAAGCGTGTTTGCTTACTAAATTGTGAGCGGAACGAAAGTTGCAGCAAATATCAGCAACAGGAGTCAAATTTCATTAATCACGAGAGTGAAGAGCTGACTGAAAAGATGATGACGGAATAGGCTATTTTATGTAAAAGCCCCTATTTAAGCGAATCTATCATTGTACTCTTTTGTTGTTGTGTTTTCCGTGAAAAATAATTGACTATTGAACTCACAATTCAAGCAATCGGCCCCGTTATTGCACTAATTTTAAAGTGACACTAAAAAGTATGCGGCTGCACTGGCATTCATAATGGTGCGCGTCCATGGCGACGAGCGAGCAGAACAGAGCGAACGTTTTTTAGTTCATTCCTACTTCCATAGGAATTCCCTCAAGCGCTCTGCAAGCGCAACCCTTATCAATGTCCGTGTGGACGTCCGTATTTAAAAGCTCTCGGTCCTCAGTCACATGCTTGCCAAATATATGTATAAATATCATTTTGGACACAAGAGGGCAGTATGGCCCTATGTATAATTTTGTACAATAACTATCAATCGAAGAGCCCCTCCCCACACAGACACACACACACACACAGTTCGCCCGCGCCTCTCTCTCACACGCACACACACACACACACACACTCCAGCATTGCAATCTTGAGATCGCAGCTTGTTCATTATGCTGCGTTCACACCAAACTTTTATACTCTTTTGTTGTTGTGGTTTCCATGAAGAATAATAGGCTATTGAACTCACAATTCAAGCAATCGGCCCCAGAAAAGGCGCTAATTTTAAAATGAAACTAACGGCTGCACGGGCATTCATAACGGTGCGCGTCCACGGCGATGAGCGAGCAGAACTTCCATAGGAATTCCCTCGAGCGCTCTGCACGTGGCCATTATCAATGTCCCGTATTTAAAAGCTCTCGGTCCTCAGTCACATACCAAATATATGTATAATGTATATATAAATATAATTTTGGACACAAGAGGGCAGTATGGCCCTATGTATAATTTTGTGTTTAAACTAAAAGAGCCCCTCCCCCCCCTCCCCACACAGACACACACGAATGGCAGGGTGCATTCTCTCTGTCAGAGGGAGAGGGAGAGAAAATTCTCAGAAACATCCACATTCAAACCAAAATATCTGACTTCCTCTTGGTCTGAGCTAATGACAGTTAATTAGAAAGTTGTCCGGCTTGATCTGAACCATATGCATACCTGTGTCTGTCGAGTTTCATGCAATTTCAAGCATGCTAAGAGTCTCAAAAGCATCAAACAAGAATATTAAAGTTTGATGTGTTGCCACGGCAACAGTATCTAAGATATCAATAATCCTTTCACAGGTCTACATCTGCCGTGTGTTTACATTATACACATAAAGTTTGAAGCAAATCGGGTAAAAATAAGAGGGTGATTTCAAAGCATTTAGGAAGTGACACACTTCCTGCTGCCAGTTGGTGGCGCTATAACTTTGACTCACAATAGTCACATCCATGTGATCGGGCTCTTACAACGAACACACTGCTGAAGTTTCATCAAGATTAGTTAATGTATGCAGTAGTTATAACACACTTCCTGTTTCACGTTTCTCGCCATAATTTTGTTTCCTCGCCACGGCCAAACCGTTCGAGATATCAAAAATCCCCTCGCAAACTTTCATCCTCAATGTCTTGACTTCATGCTGACCGAGTTTCGTGCCGTTTGTTTGAATTCTCTAGGAGGAGTATTTCACATTCCATTGCGTGTGTTTTACCAACAACCCTAAATAGCCGACTTCCTGTTGGGCTGGGGTAAAAAGTAAGAGTGTGAAGTATATATGAAACGAGGAGATCTACATGTGTACCGAGTTTCATATTATTACATGCAAGCGTGTTTGATTTATGGACCATGTTTTCGGACCCCGTTCCAGGGGGCGCTGTCGAGCCCCCCTGCCACGCCCGGGTACCATCTTCAGCCCGGCCCTGATGGCCGCGGGTTCTGACATGTGTGCAAAGTTTCAGGAGTTTTTGAGCATGTTAAGGCCTCCAAAAGTGTCCAAAAGGTAGCAGAAAAATAATAAGAAGAATAATAAATAATCCTAAGGAAAACAATAGGGCCTTCGCCCTTTGGGCTTGGGCCCTAATAATCCTAAGGAAAACAATAGGGCCTTCGCCTTTTCAAGGCTTGGGCCCTAAAAATTATCCTAAGGAAAACAATAGGGCCTTCGCCTTTTCAAGGCTTGGGCCCTAATAATCCTAAGGAAAACAATAGGGCCTTCGCCTTTTCAAGGCTTGGGCCCTAATAATAATAATAATAATAATAATAAATAATCCTAAGGAAAACAATAGGGCCTTCGCCCTTTGGGCTTGGGCCCTAATAATAATAATAATCCTAAGGAAAACAATAGGGCCTTCGCCTTTTCAAGGCTTGGGCCCTAATAATCCTAAGGAAAACAATAGGGCCTTCGCCTTTTCAAGGCTTGGGCCCTAATAATAATAATCCTAAGGAAAACAATAGGGCCTTCGCCTTTTCAAGGCTTGGGCCCTAAAAATGTATCCGAAGGAAAACAATGTATCCGAAGGAAAACAATAGGGCCTTCGCCCTTTCAGGGCTTGGGCCCTAAAAACGAAGAAAAAAACTGCAAAGCATATTGAGTAACACAACTTGTTGGAACACATGCATGTTTTCATTTCTTAAAGTTGTAGTTCGCTCAACTTTAACTTTTAAAAATAAAGACTATTCATTGTGCATTTTGGTGTTTTCTTCACATTTAAATGTCAAATGCAAATAAATGCACAAATTCACAAATGTTAACAACTTCTTTTACAGTGTATTATAATTCACCCAACAAAGAATATGGCTGCTATTTATACAGTTAAAGTATATTCAAGGAGTTCTCACCTTGTACGAACCATCAGAGTTCTTTCTTGAGTTAAAAGTCATTGAGCCTCCATAAAAGTCTGATGCTGTTACTATAGTGACCAGCAGAAGCTCGGCCAAGAGCAACGCAGTGAAAGACATGTTGATCAGAACTGAGGTCTCATCATCTGAGAACGGGTTTTTATTGGAACGTAGGCCTACCCGATAGAGGAAATGGCAATATCTGATCTGGCATGATACCAGAAAAGGGACAGACATTTCATAGTCTTAGTTACTGCTAAAGAATGATTGGCATTTAAATTAGTTTCTATTTGCCGTTGAACATACAGCGGTACTGTGGCCACAACATGTCAAAGGCATTTACAAAAGGATGCAACCACAAACTCACATCTGACTCGTTTGCTTTGTTATGAGACATGTTGTATGTTTTAAATTAAATATTTTTTTTCTGTTGTCAGAATATCAAAGCTTTTGTTGCTAATGTACACTCTTTTTAAGATTTACAAATTTCAGTTGTGTAGTAAAATTCCATCAACTTTAATTGAATAATCCTTACATATTATTCCCTTGTTCCATTAAGAATTATACAAAATGTTATATTAAGCTTGTTTAAAAAAAAAAATCTTAATTCATAATATGAATTCAATTATTCCAATTTGGTGGAATTGTAATGTACAAGTGAAATTCGTAAATCATAAAAAAGGCTTATTTTATTTTTTGAGGTTAGTCTTGAGTTTAAAACAAGGCATACTGCTAACACATGACACCCTGAAAAGAAAATGAACCAGTTGAGCTAGATATGCTAATGAAATAATGTACAACTAGTCACTGATGCTGAACTCCCCTTTAATTGAACTGCAGTTTTTGGAATTTTGAAATGTGATTAAAATGTCAATCATCAGCTTCCAGTAAGAGTGAATCAACATCTACACTGTGTTTCAAATTATCATGCAAGTGACGTAGTAGGATTTCAGTACATAAACATTGAGATTTTAGTTTTTCAAAGAAAGGGTTTGTTTGTTTTATTTCTCATAAGCCATATCATTTTAGGTATCAATCTCAGACAGGTTTATTTAGTAGTTTATGCCAGGTTTTCTTAGTTAAACGGAAAACCCACTTAAAGAGGTTGTTCCACAATCCACGTTGTTAAGAAAGTCAAAGTTCTCATGCAGCATTGGGGGGAAGAAAGATCTTTCTGGAAATGAAAAGCATGAAATGGTTTAATGTCTTGCAAAAGGCATGAAACATATTGTGTTAACGTTTAACGTTGCCGTACACTAAAATGTGAAAACTAAATGGAGATTATCGAACTATCAAAAGATTTGTGAGTGATTAAGAGCACAGATGAACTTAAGTTAAAGTTAAAGGCCTTTTAAGGAAAGTTTGTGTAAAACAAATTTGTTGTATTAAAAGAACAGCTATAAAAAGCCTATTTGAGCAGCAAACAGGTACTTGAAACTGCTGGTGTCGCTGGAGTCTCAAGAACCTCTCCATCCAGTTGTGCAACTGGCAGTTGTGTGTAAAGTTGCATTTCAGCCAACTCTAACCAAAGCTCTTGATAGTTTGATCATTTCCATTCACTTTTCACACAATATTAGTTGTTTTCATGACTTTTCATGCAAGACATTGCACCATTTTATGCTTTTTATCTCCAGAAAGAACTGTAAATTGCTTAATATTTAAGCAATATAATTTGTGGAACAACCTCTTTAAGTGGGTTTTCACTCATTCATGGTCAAGTCTTGTATGTTCAAAGTTACACTTTAATTCTATGCTCTTGAGTCCTGGTTTCCAGTATCTTAGTTTTGATCTTCCGCCTGTTGTTCTGGATTTCCCTGTTTGCCTGTTTTCTGCCCTGGTGTTTATTGTCAGGATTATCTGCACAGTGTTTTGACCAATTGCTTGTTACATGGATTATGATTCTGGATTGTTCAATAAATTAAGTTTTGACACACACCCTGACGAAGGCAATAGCCGCAACGCGTAGGTGTATCTGTCACCATTTTTAAAGATAAAAGGCTAAGCCATGATTCAATAAAGGCTTTTTAATTTTTGTATACACAATTCGAGTGCCTTGGAGTATTACTTTGATTTTAATGTAAACAAAGTTCGGAAGGAGCATGTTCAGGTAATCATCCAATCAGCACAAGAAGAAGCCAGTATAAATAAAGCCTCCCCTTACCTCCTGTCTCATGACTAATTTCTCAGCACCCCACCTCCACCCCTTCACCCCACATTCGGCTGGGTCCGCTCATAGATTCCTATGATCTCTAAGGTTATGGGGGGAGTACTGTGGGGTCGGGCCGAATTCTGAGCTCGGAGCCCTCCCCCGGACAGCAAGCCAAATACGCATTATAATATTACATCAGATTTCATTAACATGTAAACTCGTGAAAAGCTGCTTGTGGATCCTTAGTTATAGCTATACGAGTTATAGTACTTTGTAACAAATTTATGCAAACCAAAGTTTAAAACGCAGTCTGCGTCGAAGACCTAAACACATGCAGGTGAATAAAAAACCTTTTAAATTGACTTAATTATCCTGCTTTATTGCACTAATGTCTATTTCTGATTTAATTACAATGACCTGTCATAGTTTAATCTATCCCGCCACAGTTTTGTAATGAACCTAAAAGATTAATAACATTGTTTTTTGCTCCATTGCTTTGGCAAAGCATTTGTCAATCGAAAAGAAAAGAAAATCGCGAAATAGCTTAGTTTGCTTATCACACGGAAAAGGCTGTAATCTAATTAAATAGGTTGAGGCTGGTTTTAGAGCGAAGCGCATTGTTCACCCAAGCAGCTCATGATTCACATCTCCGTTCACAGTATATACTGCGAGCTCCATCACTGCATGTGCGTGCGTGCTGTGAGTTTAATGTGCATTTGTGACTGTGTATCTGTTCTTGCGTTGATATCACATTTGTTACATTTTACTCTTTGAAATCATAGCTAATTGTATTGCTTTATGTTTTTTTAAATATCTTTTACTGATAACATTCTTCATTAACAATTATTCAGTTAATTGTAATATATACAATATCATTGTAAAAAAAAAAATCAGCTTGCTATAGCCATAACTATTTGATAGTAACGTTTAGTGTAGCTATCTATTTTTTCAAAAGGATAGCTTGATATATCTCAACTTTAACTTATAAGCTTGTAAGTTGTCTCTAGAGTAGCTTCCCCAATGCTGAATGCTTGTTTAATGGTATAGTTTACCCAAAACTAAAAATTCTGACATCTATTATGTTTACAAAAGAGCCGAGACACACAGAAACCGTATTACATGTTTTTTTTACTCAACTTCCTCCTTTCTCCACACCCACGCATGCGCACACCATAAACATCGCGCAGCTGATTCTATCACAACCAACACAGCTAGTTTACTTCATAATAGCCCCCTTGTTATTTTCCTAACAGTGTGTAAATAAATGATTTTAGTTAATTATGTGAACACAACATTTCCCCCTCCCTCCCAAGAACTAAACTTATGCATAACTGAGTCCTTGCCAAAACAATTGAACGGTCCAATACCTAGTGCAAGGCCTACACTGTCACTCTGTGTGACAAAGTCCTTTAAGTAAGCAGGGCGGACCTTTAAGTAATAGCCGTGGCCTTGACCCTGTGTTTCCGGTCAAAATACTGCTGCATCCGTTGCTGGTTTACAGCGGCTTTGGTCCGAACCTGAGAGCTGGCGGCTGTAGGCACTGCCATGCCTTGTGCTTTAAGTCTGTCCAGTGGCAGTTCCATCTCCCAGCCCAGCATGAGGAGTGCTGGAGAGGCCCCGGTTGTAGCGTGTTGGCTGGCCCTGTAGTGCATTAAGGTTTGGTTGAGTGCTGTCCGGAATGTACACCCCTGAGCCAGGTGGGCCCGGACGCCATTCTTTAGGCTCTGGTTGAACCGCTCCACACCGCCATTTGCTTGTGGATTGTAGTATGCTGTGCGGATGTGTTTGATTCCCCTATCACTGAGGAACTGAGAAAAGTCTGCAGAGATGAACTGGGGTCCATTATCTGTCGTGATGGCGCGAGGCATGCCCCAACGCGCGAACAAGACTTCTAGAATGTCTGTGATTACCTGGGTTGTGACAGTTCCAGCCGGAACCACTTCAGGCCATTTCGAATGGAGGTCGTACAGCACCACAAGGAAACGCTGATGATGGGGAATTCCACGGCCATGGATCTCTCCACAGATGTCAAGCTGGAGATGTTCCCATGGGCGGGACGGCAATGGAACCGGCTGCAGAGGGGTTGGCACTGGAGGTCCAGTTTTCCCACTAAGGAGGCATGGCACACAATCTTTAACGAGGGCTTCAATATCGCGATCGATGCTTGGCCACCAGATGAGATCTCGGCATCGCTGTTTGAGTTTAACAATACCTAGGTGCCCCTCGTGTGCCATGGATAGCACGCGGGCCCGCAGGCTACAGGGCACCACGGTGTACAAGCCCCTGGAGACACAAACATCACCCCAACATGAAAGTTCATCACACACCCTTGTGAATGGCATGAGCTCGTCACAAACCTTTGCTGGCCATCCAAAGCGAATGTACGTGCGTAGCGAGGACAGTGTGGGGTCACGCTCTGACTCCTGCTGCAACTCCTCCAATGACACGGCCGACTGCAAGGGCGTGTGAAGCATGTGAATTAATTCAGTCTCTGTGTCCTCGTCAGGGGAGACCATGGGTGTGGGGGCATCGATGGAATGAGAGAGTAAGTCGGCGACTACATTGTCCCTTCCGGGGGTAAATTTCAGTACAAAGTCATATTGCCTCAGCCTTTCTCCCATCTGTGCAGGCGCAGGGGTTTATGACCGGATCCAGATGCCGTCAGCAATGCGGTCAGGGCCTGATGGTCAGTCCTGAGGGTGAAACGCCGTCCGTAGAGGTAAAGGTGCCACCTCTCTGAAGCCCAAACACAGGCAAGCGCCTCACGTTCACCCACCGAGTAGCGCTGTTCTGTTGGTGTTAATGCCCTGGAGGCGAAGGCTACAGGTCTCACCACCCCGTCCTACACCTGTGAGAGGACTGCACCAATAGCCCGATCTGAAGCATCACAGGTGACTAGAGTCAGACATTCAGGGTTGAAGTGGGCTAGTACAGGAGGTGTTGTGAGCTGGGCTTTTAGTGTTTGTACGGCCTCAGAACATGCTGTAGTCCAGTGCCATTGCTCTTCTTTTTTAAGCAGCTGGCGGAGGGGTGCAGTGGTCTGTGAGTAGTGGGGCAGGAAACGGAGGTAGTAGGCCGTCATGCCTAAAAATGAGGCCACTTGAGAGGCTGAGGTCGGCTCTGGAATCCTGTGTATGGCATCGATATTGGACTGTAGAGGGGAAATCCCTTTGGCTGACAAGCGGAACCCAACAAAGTCGATGGCTGGGGCAGCTAAAGCAGCATTTTTCTGGGTTCAGAGTTAGGTTGTTCTGAAGAAGGGCTTGAGCCACCCTCTGGAGGTGCTTGTTGTGTGTCTCAATGTCTTGGGCATGAATAACAATGTCATCCAGAAAGACCGCTACCCCAGGGATGCCGGCCAGTATTGTGCTCATCACCTTCTGAAAGCAGCTAGGGGCGGAGCTTAATCCAAAGGCCATTCGAGTGTACCGGAACACCCCAGCATGCGTCACGAAAGCAGTGAGGTCCCTGCTGGCTGGGTGGAGTGGTACCTGCAGGTAGCCCTGACGCAAGTCAAGCTTTGTGAAGACTGTTGAGCCGTAAAAGTGTGCGGTGAGCTCCTCTGAGGTGGGCAAAGGATATCTGTCTGGAATAACTGCCTTATTCACCAAGCATAGGTCCACGCATTTTCTTATTCCCCCAGATTTTTTCTTTGCAATGACTAGGTTTGAAATCCAGGGAGCAGCGTTGACTGGTTCAATAATTCCCATGTCCAGGAGTGTCCCAAGTTCGCGGGTGACCTCGTCTCTCAAGGCAAAGAGGATCCTGCGCAGGGGCTGGATGACAGGTGACACGTCCGGGTTCACCAGAGGCCTGTGTGTGAAGGCTGAAAGACAGCCTAGGCCATCGAACAGAGCCGGCCACCTTTGCTGCCAAGTGGAGGTGATGTGGTGAATGTCGGAGCCAGCATCATCCCGGAGCGTGAACCCCAGGCCTTTGAACAGGTCCAGGCCTAGAAGGTTGGCTCCCCTCCTCGCAATGTGAAAGGGAAAAGATGGTAGGTGCTTGGAGCCATAGTGGACCGGCACGTGGAGCACACCTAGGATGTCAATCCTGGAGCTGTCATAGCCACATAGAGCGGTGGCAGGATGATCTAATGGCAGGTGAGAGAAAAACTTAAAGTAAGTGCTTGAATTTAGGAGCGATGCAGCCGCACCAGTGTCCATTAATAAGGGTAGGGTTACGTCGGCTAACTGGACGGTACATGTTTTGAACGCCACCTGACCAGCAGTCACACTTCGGATCTCTGTATAGTTGTGCTGAGCTGGTGGAGGTCCAGTGTGTTGTGGAAGCGTGGCCGGGGCTGAACGGCACATCTTGGCAAAATGGTTGTGCTTCAGACAGTTTCTACATTGTTGTCCTTTGGCAGGACAATGCTGTGCCTTAGAATTGTGTGATTTAGAACCACAGTTACCACATACCTCTGCAGTTCGCCTACTGTCTCTGCGTGAATTGTACTGGGAAACCTTGCTCTGAACCCTGACTGTCATATGAGGAGTGCATGCTGGTGTGATAGGCAGGCTGTAACTGCTCTGTAGCTCTGTCCGCGAGTGGCCGCGCGCCTGCTAGCTGAGACGTGCATTCCATGGCTGTCTCGATCTGCAGCGCTATCTCCACAGCTCTGCTTAAAGTCAAATTGTCTGCTTCTAGTAACAGCTTTTCTCTTGTTTTCTCACACGATGTCCCCTCAATGAACTGGTCCCGAAGTATTTGATCTTGCAAAGCCCCATAATCACACAAGCGCGCCATGTCTTTCAAGTTTGTCACGTAGCTTCGAACAGACTCACCGGGTCGTTGCAGGTGCTTCCGAAGTTTATACCGACGGAGTAAAGTCCTTTGGTGGCCAGTGAAATGGGTCGTCAAGAGGGTAACTGCAGCATCATAGTCGTTGGGCGTCCCAAGATTGCGAAAAATGCGTTGCCCCTCCACTCCCAGACAATGGCGGAGGAGCGCCATTTTCCTCTTGTCGGTAATGTCATCAAAGCCTAAAGCGTCCAGGTAGACTGTGAAACTCTCCAGCCAGTTTGCCCATGGAACTGGAGGATCTCCGGGGACGGCAAGAAAGTGTGCAGGCGGGGGTAAACCAAATTCAGCCATCCTCGTCGCCAATATTATGTTTACAAAAGAGCCGAGACACACAGAAACCGTATTACATGTTTTTTTACTCAACTTCCTCCTTTCTCCACACCCACGCATGCGCAGGCCATAAACATCGCGCAGCTGATTCTATCACAACCAACACAGCTAGTTTACTTCATAATAGTAGCCCCCTTGTTATTTTCCTAACAGTGTGTAAATAAATGATTTTAGTTAATCATGTGAACACAACAACATAATTTAATTTTTTTTAATTGTTTGTGGATTTTCTCAAAGTGAGACAGCACATTGTTACTTAGCCAGTGATTGCAGTTCACATGAAGGCAATGTGCCCTTTTTTGTTTTATTACTCATGACAGGGTTTATTACATTCTTAATGATTAATGACAGATCACTCCTCACTAATGAGTTTGTTCTACTGTTTTTTCTCTCTATTGTATTTCAGATGCTTCTCAATCATGCGCTTGTTTTCAGACAAGTATAGCCAAATGTCAAGAGAATGACAACAATACTGTAATCACTTCTGTTTCTTCCAGCCATATCAAAGGATCTCATCTTTCAAATGAACTGCTGAAACATTATACTGCTTTGTGATGTTTTTAAATGTATTTAAAAAATAATTGTAAGTAAGCAATACTAACTAAGGAAAGTAAGGAAAGTAAGGAAACGTTACCCTGTTTTTTGGGTGGCAAAGTTTTTTGTGTCTTGTTCCTTGTTCTTGTCTGTCATGTGGTTCCCTGTTTGTCATGTGATCCTGCCATGTGTCTTGTCCCATGTTCAGCTGTGCCCCGTTATGTTGATTAGTCTTCCCAGGTGTCTCGGATTAACCACGCCCCCTTGTTATCTTGTTTAGACTGTCTGCTTGTGTATTTATACCTCTGTGTTTCAGTTGTGTTTTGTCGGTCATTGAAGTTGTTTGCTGTTCTTGTCCCTGTCCTGAGTTCCATTGGATTACCTGTTTGTTTTATTAAAGTGCTTGCATTTGGATTCTCTCTCCGCTTCTTCCTTGCTGCATCGTCACAGAACGACCGACCAACACTGAATCCAGCAGCATGTTCGCCAGTGTCTCTTCTCCAGCCACCAAACGGGGGAGAGGCCACTTTTTTGAGGGGACCCGGTTGGTCAAGTTTCGCGGGACACGTGGAGGCCTCAGTAGAGGAGGTGGTCGAGAGGAGCCCCGACACCACTCTCCACGCTGGCCACTCTTTGACTCTGGGTTGGTGATGTCCAGCCCAGGGCCCCATTCGCCGCTGGTCCCGTCCAGCCCAGAGCTTCACGTCAGCCACGTCCAGCCAGAGCTTCACGTCACCCACGTCCAGCCAGAGCTTCACGTCAGCCACGTCCAGCCAGAGCTTCACGTCAGCCACGTCCAGCCAGAGACCGTCCAGCCAGAGACCGTCCAGCCAGGGACCGTCCAGCCAGGGACCGTCCAGCCAGGGACCGTCCAGCCAGAGACCGTCCAGCCAGAGACCGTCCATGCTTCTCTGGAAGACACTGTGCTCATTGTGGGGTCCATGGCTGTTTTGTGTGTATGGGCAGCACACACATCCGATACAGCCCATGAACCCAGCACTAAACCCTCTTCGCCGCTGGTTCCGTCCAGCACCAAGCCCTCTTCGCCGTTGGTACCGTCTAGCACCAAGCCCTCTTCGCCGCTGGTTCCGTCCAGCACCAAGCCCTCTTCACCGCTGGTTCCGTCCAGCACCAAGCCCTCTTCGCCGCTGGTTCCGTCCAGCACCAAGCCTTCTTCGCTGCTGGTTCCGTCCAGCACCAAGGCCTCTTCACCGCCGGTCCAGTCCAGCACAGAGCCTTCACCGCTGGTCCCGTCCAGCACAGAACCTTCACCCCTGGTCCCGTCCAGCCCAGAGCCCTCGCCGCTGGTCCTATCCAGTCCAGAGCCGTCTTCGCCGCTGGACCTGTCCAGCTCAAAGCCCTCTTCGCCATTGGTCCAGTCCAGTACAGAACCGCCTTCATCACTGGTTCTGTCCAGTCCAGAGCCCTCGCTTCACGTCACGCCTGCCAAGCCAGAGGCTGTCCAAGTCACGTCTGCCGAGCCAGAGGCTGTCCACGTCACGTCTGCACAGCCAGAGGCTGTCTCCGTCACGTCTGCACAGCCAGAGACTGTCCACGTCACGTCTGCACAGCCAGAGACTGTCCACGTCACGTCTGCACAGCCAGAGACTGTCCACGTCACGTCTGCACAGCCAGGGACTGTCCACGTCACGTCTGCACAGCCAGAGACTGTCCACGTCACGTCTGCACAGCCAGAGACTTTCCACGTCACGTCTGCACAGCCAGAGACTGTTCACGTCACTTCCTACGAGCCAGGGTCTACGGACAAGATGGCTGATCCGGAGACTGTTCACGTCACTTCCCCTGAGCCAGTGTGTGTTTTGTCTGTTCCTGTTCCCGAGCCAGTGTGTGTGTTGTCTGTTCCCGAGCCAGTGTGTGTGATGTCTGTTCCCGAACCAGTGTGTGTGATGTCTGTTCCCGAGCCAGTGAGTGTGTTGTCTGTTCCCGAGCCAGTGAGTGTGTCGTCTGTTCCCGAGCCAGTGAGTGTGTTGTCTGTTCCCGACCCAGTGTGTGTGATGTCTGTTCCCGAGTCAGTGTGTGTGATGTCTGTTCCCGAGTCAGTGTGTGTGATGTCTGTTCCCGAGCCAGTGAGTGTGTTGTCTGTTCCCGAGCCAGTGAATGTGTTGTCTGTTCCCGAGCCAGTGAGTGTGTTGTCTGTTCCCGAGCCAGTGAGTGTGTTGTCTGTTCCCGAGCCAGTGAGTGTGTTGTCTGTTCCCGAGCCAGTGTGTGTGTTGTCTGTTCCCGAGCCAGTGTGTGTGTTGTCTGTTCCTGAGCCGGTGTCTGCTGTTCCTGAGCCGGTGTCTGCTGTTCCTGAGCCGGTGTCTGCTGCCCTGGCCGCCCGAGGTGTCTTCGCCGCCCTGGCCGCCTGAGGTGTCTTCGCCGCCCTGGCCGCCCGAAGGGTCTTCGCCGCCCCGGCCGCCCGAAGGGTCTTCGCCGCCCCGGCCGCCCGAAGGGTCTTCGCCGCCCTGGCCGCCCGAAGGGTCTTCGCTGCCCTGGCCGCCCTGGCCGCCTGCGCATCCTGCTCCGCCCTGGCCGCCTGCTCCGCCCTGGGCGCTGGAACTATCTGGTCCGCCCTGGCCACCTGAAGGGTCCTCTCCTCCCTGGCCGCCTGAAGGGTCGTCTCCTCCCTGGCCACCCGAAGGGTCGTCTGCAATTCCTGCTCAGCCCTGGTCGCCCACGCTTCACGACCCAGGTCCGCCATTGCAATGCCCTGGTCCCATTCCCCTGCATGGACCTGGCCCTCCATCCCTCCCCCAAGACCGCCTCCGCTTCACCACCCTCCTGAACTATTGTTTTTTGTTTTTTTATGGGCGTCGGGAGCCGCCCATAGGGGAGGGGCTATGTCACGGTGTGGGTTTTGTGTCTTGTTCCTTGTTCTTGTCTGTCATGTGGTTCCCTGTTTGTCATGTGATCCTGCCATGTGTCTTGTTCCATGTTCAGCTGTTCCCTGTTATGTTGATTAGTCTTCCCAGGTGTCTCGGATTAACCACGCCCCCTTGTTATCTTGTTTAGCCTGTCTGCATGTGTATTTATACCTCTGTGTTTCAGTTGTGTTTTGTCGGTCATTGAAGTTGTTTGCTGTTCTTGTCCCTGTCCTGAGTTCCATTGGATTACCTGTTTGTTTTATTAAAGTGCTTGCATTTGGATTATCTCTCCGCTTCTTCCTTGCTGCATCGTCACAGTATGATTGCATGTTTCAGTATTGCTTAAGTG
Organism: Rhinichthys klamathensis goyatoka; assembly: GCF_029890125.1. Taxonomy (NCBI): domain Eukaryota; kingdom Metazoa; phylum Chordata; class Actinopteri; order Cypriniformes; family Leuciscidae; genus Rhinichthys; species Rhinichthys klamathensis. Next base: position 186,666 of record NW_026607270.1, on the reverse strand, counting down.
CACTGGTTTAATTAAGTATAAACATCTTAAAACACCCGACTAAAGATAAATGGCAGCCTTTGTCAAAAATTACAGTTCTTTCTCAAGAAATGAAACTGATAATATGTTTTAGAATCCTGTATATTAACATATGACAGCCGACACGTGGAATGTGGCATGTTTCATGATAGCATGATGTTAGGGAAGGTCATAAATCAGCTTTTTATGTCAAAGACATTTTTTTTAATCAAATGCATTTTTGGGTGTCACTTTATAATATATGTGCACTAATATGCATTAATTTATGATTAATTAGTACACAGATAATCTTGAGTTAATGCTTAATGTTTGAGCTGATAGATTAAGTCATATATGCTGTTGCTATTGATGAAATGTGTAATCATAGAATAATACCCCATCGATATCTAGTATTAACTAATAGTGTAAATGTATGTTAAATTCCACAATGTGTCAAAGTTCAACTTCCAGCCTTCTGTTTTAATGAATCATTTGCATCACTTAATTCTTTATTAATCATGCATTAGTTAAACATGATTTTATGCATATCAGTGCATCTGTATTGTAAAGTGTTTCCTATTTTTGCAAATGCATGCGTCTAATTACTGCTTATGAGCAAAATGTCAGTCGAATCCATAATCAAATACAAGCAAAAAAATCAGTTTGGACTGGAATGAATATAGACAGTCAATGAAAGCAGTGAAAGAAATGACATAAGTTAAAGCTACCATTAACTATTGTATTTGATAATTCATGTACAACATATAAAAGATGACAAATGAAGGAGATTACAGAGATGCACAACATTTTTGAGATCTCATTTTCCCCTTCTACTTTCACTCGCAAATCATATCATATAATGTGTGTATTTAAAAAAAAAAAAAAAAAACATTTAATGCATATGACTTTATAAAATTGTATACTCTAATATACTGAAGCAAAGTGTGTCTGTTACGAAACTGTTTTGAAACATGGGTTGAGGATCCGATTCCAAACACAAATTTTATTGGGAGTGGGAAAATCCAGAATCGTAATCCACAAAACAGGCATTAGGTCAAAAACACAGAGCAAACCATTCAGATAATAACGTCCAAGGCGCAGGGAAATCCAGGGAGACAGGCAGAAGATCACCATGAAACAGAAACAGCACTCAGGAATGCAGTTAACACCATAGACAGTAAAAGACTTCGCAATGACCATAAAGCAAAGTGGGTATAAGGCACGAGGACACTGGATTTCCAACAAAAAAATGGTTTTTAATTTTACACAAAAAAATATGAAAAAGTCACAAATAAATAAACTGAGGTCAACAAAACCCCCAACTTACCCCCCCCCCCCCCCCCCCCCCCCCGCACAACCTGTCCTGCAGCATTTTTGTCACATCATTTTTTTCACTACCAGGAAAAGGAAGTTGTGCTTTCCAGTAAGTCATCTGAGGTATAGGTGACACGAATCCAAGACTACTTTCTTTTGTTAGAGTATTTCAACACAAACCTAATAAGCAGGTTTGTTGCTGTGGATGTTGGGTGTTATTACTTTTATGTTTCTTCTACTTCTACATAAAGAATGCACAGCAGAGGAAACACCCCATAAAGACTGAATGGAAACACTGCAATAGTTTTGATATTTGAGTGTTGATCATTTTTAGATGAATTTGAACAGATATTGGGTAATGCTTTAGATTACAGCCCGGAAAATACTGTGTAATTAAGAGGAATTTACAGAGTAACTTTCGGTAATTATAGTGTACCTATAAAGTACTTACATGTGAGTATGAGGGAACAATATGTAAAGTTTGGGGAATAAAGGGGTAACAACCAGGAGAATTAAAAAAATATTATACTGTAAGTATTATAGAACTAAGGGGTTCTTCTTCTACTATATGATACAACAATCTTACATTTGGGAGCAATTTAGCGAGAACATACACTGCATACCTTTTTGTAATAATTGTGTACCAAGGCAATACATACTGTATAGGCTTTTTAAAAATGACAGGGTACATACAGTATCTATGCATTTATGCTTTTATTTTATTTTTTTTTGATAGCAAAAGTGCAGATGTTTAAGTTTGGGCTAACATGTTTCAAGGCAAGAAAAGCTAAGACTATTGCATTTTTTTTTTAAATACTGGTTACAGGGTGGTGCTTGTATAATAAATAAAGTGGTGCTTGTATAATAAATAAAGGTTTCCGAGTCAGTGATATAAGATTGTGTGAATGCATTTTTATTGTACTTACCCTGTAAATACATGGAACAAGAGGGTAACAAGCACCACTTTAATTTACAGCCCGCAATGTCACACTTACCCTGTAACTACGGAACAAGAGGGTAACAAGCTACATGAAACAAGAGTATCTTTACCCAATATTTAAGCAAAAGTTGCAATAGTTTTCGTTTTCAGTTTTCACATTAAAAAAATTACAGGGTACATATCTATTATATCTATTTATAAAGCGTATACTGGTTCACCATTATTTCAAAAAGGTACGCAGTGTATGTTCTTGCTAAATTGATCACAAATGTAAGATTGTTATATCATAATAGTAGAATAAGTACCCCTTAGTTCTATAATAAGCACCCCTTAGTTCTATAATACTCACAATATTAATAATTTTTTAATTCTCCTGGTTGTTACCCCTTTATTCCCCAAACTTAAAATATCGTTCCCTTATTTTAAGCACGTTATAGGTACACAATAATTACCGAAGGTTACGCTGTAAAATTGCTTTAATTACCCAGTACTTTCCGGGCTGTAATCTAAAGCGTTACCAGATATTGTTATTGTTAATCAAAATAAATGCGAATATTTTTATTAAAATGTGCCCTTTTCCTTATTTAATTTGACCTATTCCTAGTGGAAAAATCTATACATTTCAGTATAGTACAAATTCTGCTAACATATGTACTGACATATCGCTTGAGACTTACTGATATAAATATTATAATTAAACTTTATTTTGGAGAATACTTCTTTATTGCACAATGCACATCATTTTTTTTTTTTTTTTTCAGGATGGTAGGGGAAGACTCATGAATATTCATTAGGGAAGTCATCCCTAATTGGTCTTAACCCCAGTGACGGGTAGGTTTAGGGGCGGGGTTAGGGGTAGGTCATCAGAACCCCAGTGACGGTTAGGGGAATGAATATTCATGAGTCTTCCCCTACCATCCTGCAAAAAAAAAAAATTCGCGCAGGGTGTACTGGCAAAGGATCGAGACAGGCAGCGGGCAGATCGGAATCAGAAATCCAGGCAAAGGTCTAAGTGGGCTGGCAGCAAACTGGAGGAGTCAAAGAACAGAAACAGGGTCAAACCAGAGAGACAAATTATAGGAGATGAGCGCTCAGAAATGATCACAAAGGTAATGCAAAACTTCGCAGGGAACGAAGTGAGAGAGAGGGCTATAAAGCCCAGAAGATGGGGAACAGCTGTGGAAGGTGATTAGCGTCAGACCGGCTGAGAGAGATGAATGTAATGAACGGGATTAATATTCAGGTGAGGGTGCCCTCTGGTGACGAGAGAGGGAGCTTCCAGAGTCTGGGATTGTGACAATGACCACTGTCTTAAGATGCAAGATATTTATAGTGTACGGTACCTACTTGCAGTTGCAATATAGTAAAATTTTAGCACAATCAAATTAATATCTTTAATTGGACCTTAGCAATACTTAGCAAATCGAAAGTGCATTACATACAACATTAGTTGTTCCAATTTAGCATTCTTTAAGTATACCAATTTAGTATAGGCCTACCAAAAGTACAATGGCAGGGTATTTATATTAAGTAAATAAATATGTAATTCCATTTGTACTACACTTAGCTTAAAATAAATGTTTTTCAAATACATTTTGGTATACTTATTTTTCACTAGGGATGATAATAATTACATAAAAAGATAAAGAAACATAAAATTCTTATGTTACATGTTGTTTTCTTGTAATCTGAAAGATTGCAGTTGGAATTGGTTTATTGCAATTATATAATAGATATGAGTGAGTAACAGCAAGATAAAAGTTGTGCATACTGTAAGCATCGGTAAGAGAGTGTGAGAATAAAACAGTTTTGGGTTGATGAGTATGTAAGACTTTTATAAAGCAAGTCCCATAAAATATAGCTTTTTAACGTTAAATATATTAATAGCTTCTTTTGAGTGACATTTATATATATTTTTTATCTCATGAGGGGAAGTATGCATAAAAACTAATCTATAAAACCACTTATGCTTAATTCTTTCAGCATTTTCTTCTGTTTGCTCTACATGTGAGCTGCTTCTCCAATGAATCCAGTTCTTTTTTTCTTGTAATGAAGAAACGTAAAGCGGTTTTCCATGCAATAATGACTGAATAAAAACTTTCTGCACACATGGACCAACACATCACAATAAATACTTAAATGGACATTTTATTTCAAGAATACAGAAACATGCTTATTGCTTGTCACTGCCCCAAAACACAAACATTCATTTTTAAACGTTTATTTTCTTTAAACAACATTTCATCCCAAAAAATGCCAGACCATAATATTCAAGTGAAAGTTCATGTTTTTTTCCAACAATTATATATCCTGGTTAGCGTGTTATGTTCAGTGAAGCATGTTGAGTGAAAGTGAAGAAGGAAATAAGTGGGGAAAGAAGACAATATGCTGAAAGAATTAGGACAATACCAGCCATACCAAAGGCCATTGTTGTGCGATTATACCATTTACCTTCAAAAACTGTTCATTTACTGCTCTTGTATAAGATATGTTATCAAAATAGAAAGAATTTAATTGCAATTCATTGTGTTCTTTGTGTGTCTACTCAAACTGGCCACTTAAAGGATCTCAGAGAGTGGACAGTAGATGCATGCGATCAACTGATCTTGTTCTTTTGGCATTATATACCAACATCCCTGCCACCACCGCAATGGAGACAACAAAGAGTCCTGCAAAGACCCCAGTGCTTGTGCTCATGTGTAGAAATCCACCATCATTTGAGGCTACAAAATGAAAGAGCAAGAGTTAAATAGAAAATAATGACAGAAATCATATTACAGTCAGTCGCTGTTAAAGGTGCAATGTGTAATAATTTTGAGTATCTATTAACAGAAATGCAATATGAGATCAATAACTAATGTTTTCAGTGGTGTATAAAGAACTTACTTAACACTAGAACGGCCACGGCGGTCATTTTGACCGTTTTGAATTTTATATCTGCAATAACTTTGTTGAAAAAATTAATAAAATCCTGCTGGTACCTGACTTTTCCTAAAAGTGTCTGTATTTTCATTTAAAATGTTTTTAATATAAATTACACATAAGGCAAAAAAACAAATGAACATATTTACCTATTTCGGCCATAGACGGTCATATTGACCGCACTGAATTTCGCGGTATTCTTTTGTTACATTTCCCGCGGTTGAACTTTGTCTATTAGGAAATAATCAGAAGATTCAATTGCAAAATGACAGATATGTTTATCGAGAGCTGGTCAGATGCTGGGAGAGTTAAGGTGTGTATATGTCCGGTATGAAGCCCTTGGCAGCACAGGGACGCTGCGTGTAGAACCATGGAGTGCTGAACACGGGATGACACACGGAAAACGGATACAGGCAGGGAACAAACACGCAGGAAAAATCCACAACGATCTGACAAAGACTAGGCGACAACAGTAACACTAAAAAGGGTCGAATGCTGATCAGTTGCAGCTGGCGCGTTGATCAGAGCGGGCGTGCTGATCAGCTGCTATGATCAGCGACCACGCACACACACAGACACACACACACACACACACACACAACAAGACGAGAAAGAAGACAGCGAATTCATAAACAGGTGACATTGTCTCTCTCAGAATATCTAAATAAGATACTTTCAGTTGTTATTATCTTGTTCTGAGTTATGTTGAATGGATTTGGAAATAGCGCTATCTGTTGTGAATATGCGATAATTACGGGCTACTGATATTATTATTTATAAATGTATAATTAAACTTTTTTTAAATGTACAGTTTGGTGTTGTTTTGTTTTTAAAAGATATCCTAATACAATAAATGCATTAATCTCTCAATTGGGTATTTATCATTAAAGATATAGAGATTGCAATCTAACGGTTAAAATGACCGCTTGTGGCAGTTCTAGTAGTTATGGAATTCTGGCACTTCTAGTGTTAAACCGTAATGTTTTTATTACCTTAGAATGAGACATTTATATCTACATAACCGCGGGCACCCCCTTCTATGAAGGTTGACATAGTTTCTACCGTAGCCGACAGCGAACAAACAGCGCTACAGAGAGCGTTTCGTCACTACCTTGAAAGAGAAGCAGCAGAAAGCTAGAAGCTGGCCATAGACACCGTGAGTAGTGACTTTTCCCTTGTCAGTGGTGTAAAATATGTAGTTGGATTGTTTCTTGTAACTTAGTTCTTCTCCCTCACTGTGTTATGGCTTTGCTAGGTGGGGATAAATGTGCTGGTTACGTTCGCATAGCTGCCAACTCTCACGCATTGGCCGTGAGACACCCGCATTTGATTGGTTTCACACGCTCACACGCCACACTCCCGATTTCTCACGCTGAAGTGTCAACCCGGGCGGTCAAATGCCTGGAAGATGAGTTTATCTATATATCTACCTGTTGAGCCACTCGTGATCGACTAGTTAAACCGCAAATTCGTTAAAAATCTCCCGTTATCTAGAGCGAGCGTGCATGCGAGACAGAGATTGTGCTCCAAACCGCGTAGAGCGAGCGAGAGACCTTGCGCGAGCGAGACCCCCCCCCGTCAACAAATCTCACTCGTCTCTACCCCCCCCCCCCCCCCCGTCAACAAATCTCACGCCGAGCAAAACTCAAAAGTTGGCAGGTATGCGTTCGTGAGACAGCTGATTAGTACTCTTGTCATTGACCGTAAAACAGTATGTTACAGGAATCACCAACCCGTCGATCGCGGTCGACAAGTCGATCTTGGAAGCATTTTAAGTCGATCGCGAAGAGTTTTCAAAATCAGAGAAAAAAAGCCTATTGTGTGTAGTAAATGGTGTCTAGGGGATGCGGAGGCGCGCGCGCTGTTACAATCATGTCATTTTTGCCGCGCGCACCTTTGGGCTCATGCGGACGCGTCGAGTTTAAACAAGGCTTTACGCTTTAACCAGCTCAGCCACAGTAACAGCTCATATTAGCCAGCTAAACTTTTACTACCCTGTTAGAAAAAATATATAGTTGCATAGTTTCATGTGGTTCTTCTCCCTCGCTGTATTATGGTTTTGCTATGTGGGGAGAAATGTGCTGGTTACGTTTGTGAGACAATCAGCTGATTACTATTATTATATTATATATTAAGACCCTTGATCCTCACCTGACTATGGCTTTGTAAACTTTATCCATGATGTGGTTTATAATGGACTGTGGTACAGAAACAGTGACAATGTTACACACTCTTGGCTTACTCTGGCTATTCTCTGCTGTCTCAGACGACGATATGTTTGTCCCGTTTTAGCCACCGTAGCTTCTTCAAAAGGGAGGGGTGTGCAGTGGGCTGAGCCCTTAGTGCAACTCGCAACCGAAACGCTAGATGGCGCTAAAAATCACACACTGCACCTTTAAAGGAATGATTAAGCCAAAAATTAAAACTGTTGTTTTAAAGACCTATTATGCTCTTTTTCAAAGTCTGATTTTGTTTTTGGGATCCACTAGAAAAGGGTTTCATGCTTTAATGTTCAAAAATGTAGTAAATGTCACGCCCCTTTCCCTAATGTGAGTTTTTTCTTTCCTTTTTTTTTCCTGTATGCCATGGGTGGGAATTATTTAAATGAGAAATATTGTGAAATTATAAGTACTACGTTCATGGAAGAAACTCAAGAGTACAATCGAGGCGTTTCAGGGAGTTCAGAAACAGTGCTTACTGATATAGACAATAACTCCCTTTGGAGTGACTTTGTGCTTTGTAACTTTGCAGACCTTTTTCATGCTCAAACAGCAACATTTCACACTAAAGAAAGTTGTAAATGTAAAAAAGCATAATTGGACCCCTTTAAACCATATTCATATACCTGCAGAATTATGAGTCTGTCTTGCCACACGCAGGGGACCCTGGGTGATGTAGTGGCTAGCTGTTTCTTGGCTCACGTCTCGCCTACGTCTGCGAGCGGCTTGACTGAGGCAGCCTTGGGCACATCTGGAGTTCGAGCTGTCTTTTGCACACAGGATCACGGAACAGCTAATGTACACCTGTCAACACGATTATTATATTGAAAGGTTCCTGCTCAACACAATTTACACATTATTGTTATGAAAATGTATCACACCTCATCGAAGCCTCCTGTGAACTTGAAAGCTTGGATCTCAAAGTCATATTTTGTGGAGTCACTTGGGTAAGGCATGACTGTTTCATCCATAACACACCTGAAATAACAATCAAAGAACTGAAGGACTTCTGAACACATCTTGAGAGTGTTCAGTTTCAGTATTTTTCCCAATGGTTGGATAAATACTTGGAATTGTGTATTATTTTTCAAGTTAGAGAGAAAATGCAACACAAAACATTCATCATGCCTTAATGAGATTTTTTTTAAGTGTATGCTGCTCACCAAGGCTGCAATTATTTGATCAGAAACAGTAATATTGTGAATATTACAGTTAATAATTACAGTTCCCTTTTGAAACGGTTCACTTGCATTGCGTCAGTCTTTTCTGACACTAGGGGGAAACTCAGTTTTCTCCGAATACTGAAGCCTGATGACAAGTGGCTTTTCAGCCTGCAGAAACCGGGAACAATTTCAGAGCGAAGATCATCTCCTAGCTGATTCTGAAGACGACAACACAGAAGCCTCTGTACTCGCCATCGAAGCAAGCCGCCTGCAGCGGATCAATGGTGCCTTTCCGGCGAATGCAAAAGAGCAAATGTCATCCTGCGAAAGCCGAAAGAGCAAATTTATATTCTAAAAGAGCAAATTACGCGACGTTTGTTGCAAAATGCCACGCCACGAGTGTGGCTCATGCAGGGTTCCCCTGCTTCCCTTGTATGAGCATGACTCGGATGTAGCTTGCCTGGGACGCAACAAGTCCACGCCGAGGATGGACTCACTGAGACCAGCTGCTCTAGCTGCTCTTCAGCGGCCCTCCCTACAGTTGACGACGTGGAGGAAAAATTCTATACTAAACTTCCCCCATTGGAGGAAGCCGTCACTGCGCATCACTGTCCACCCTTGGCTGGAAGGCTAAAGCCTCCCACTCGTCCAATTCATGCAGAGCTACATCTACACTCGTGGCCAAGCTGGTTCATCGTTGACTCCACAGCACGCCAAGCCGGCTCCCGCACCCGCTCAGCCCCAACGAAAGGTGGAACCTGAGGTGAAGCAGCGCTTCCGCTCAGCAAAGCGCTACCCGTTTCCCAGGCGTTAGGGACCCCGTCCTAAGGTAGAGCTGGTCCCTGAGCCACCTAAGCAGTCCTAATATATCTCGGACACAAGGAGCAGGAGGCTGGGTCCCGCAGAGGCCAGATTACCACCAAAACGACCATGTGTTTACCTCCCAACCCCCTGTTCAGTTCTGGGCATTGGAGGCGTCACACTTCTGTCTCAGACAGCAACTCTCACGTCCTCCGAGCCGAAGTATAAGTTCTGCTAGCAAAGGGCACAGTAGAGGAAGTCCCTGCAGCCCACAGCGAGTTAGGCTTTTACAACTGCTATTTCCTTGTCCCCAAGGAGGATGGCGGCCTCAGGCCCATCCTCGATTTGAGATGTCTGAACCACACTCTGATAAGACGGCCGTTCAGAATTAACTTTGCAACAAATCCTCCCTCAGATCTGCCCAGGGGATTGGTTTTTATCAGTGGATCTGAAGGACGCATACTTTCATATCCAGATAGCTCCATTACAGACCGTTCTTGAGATTCGTGTTCGAGGGGGTGGCTTACCAATATACAGTCCTACCATTCGGACTGTCTTTTACGAAATGTATGGATGCATCTCTCTCCCCCCTGAGACGAAAGGTAGTTTGCGTCCTGAATTTCCTAGACGATTGGTTGCTCTTAGCCCAATCAAAGGAGGAACTGTGTGTGCTTAATTTTCTGCTCCTCAGCCATCTGGAAAGTCTGGGGTTCAGGATCAACTTGAGCAAGAGCTCGCTGTCCTCCAGCCAACGCATCGCATTCCTGGGGGCAGTATTCGATTCGTCCCAAATGCAGGCCTGGATTTCGCCGGAACGCTCCCTGAAAATTCTGAAGTTAGTGGTGGCATTTACAGCTGGGAGCAACCTCCTCCTGAAAATGTTTCAGAAGCTACTGGGCCTCAGGGCAGCAGCCTCCTCAGTAGTTTCCTTGGGCTTGTTACATGTGCGGCCACTACTACGCTGGTTGAAGGCAAGCGTGGCGCGAGGACCGCATTATTCTCAGGGTGACCCACGGCTGCACCAGAGCCCTGGTCCCCTGCTCCTGGATGGAATCAATGTTGGGCTGGCACATCAACTGCCTGGAAATGATGGTAGTACTTCTGGCCTTTAAGGAATTCCAGCAAGAACTCAGAGGGCACCATGTCCTGGTCCGGTAGGACAGCATGACAGTGGTAGCCTATATAAATTATAAGGGAGGTTTCAGGTCTCGTCTGCTGAACAGGCTGGCACGTCGCCTCTTCCTGTGGGCACAGGACAATCTCTGCTCAGTGAGAGCGATACATGTTCTGGGCTCCATGAACACGGGTGCAGACATTCTGTACCGAGTGGAGACTGCAACTTAGACCTCCCTGCCCTTCAGGCACTGATTCTGTCTGCCTAGTCAGTCTCCACCCTCAGGGTTTTTTCTAAGAGATATCATACCCACAGGTTCCGGTTCCAAACCCGAGCCTGCCTTATAGGTCATATTCTAGGTCCCTATCTCTGGTAGCCTGCCCTGGGGCCCCCCGGCTATGGCCTCGCAGGATGGCTTCCTTTCTGTGCTAGTAGTACTCCGTTTTGCAGTGCGTTCCCCATAGGGTCCTAAAAGATTGACCTAATGTGAGTGAACCATGTCGAAAGGGAACATTCCAGTTACTGATCTACAGTAACCTTGGTTCCCTGAGAAAACGGGAATGAGCATTGCGTAGCTTCCCATGCTACTGCGCATTTGGCGAGTCGATGCTGCTGCTACTCTGCCGAAAAATCATGGACGTGCACAGATATGAACCAATCAGGCTTCAGTTTCCTCACAGCGTCAGAAAAGTCTGACGCAATGCTCATTCCTGTTATCCCAGGGAACCAAGTTTATGTCCGTAACCAGAAAGTTTTCTGTTTTAATATACTTTAAAATGTAATTTATTCCTGTGGTGTCAAAGCTGAATTTCCAGCATCATTACTCCAGTTTACAATGTCACATGATCCTTCAGAAATCATTCTAATATGCTGATTGCTCAAGAAACATTTGTTATTATTATTAATGTTAAAAACAGTTGTGCTGCTTCATACATTTGTGAAAACCATAATATAATTTCTTTAGGATTCTTTGATTAATAGAAAGTTTAAAGGAACAACATTTATTTGAAATATAAATATTTTGTAACATTATAAATGTCTTTACTGCCACTTTTGATCAATTCATGTGTCCCTGCTGGATAAATGGTAATGTATGTCTTAATTGATTATTAATTTTTGTTTATTATTAAACTCTACTGTAACATTCTATAAGATCACAGAAATCGCTTCTAAAGATCTCTCAGTAGCAGATCAAGTGTTTGCAGCATTATTCAATGTGTTGACGTAATTTCCACTGAAACAGGAAAACAGGGCGGGACATATAAAACAGCTCCTCCCCTTTTTAAAAATAGCCAGTAGCATTTAGTTTATATAACAGCTCGGCCAGAGCCATTGAGCTCGGTAAAGCCGCAGTTTCCTCCTAGTCTCTAAACGTTTCTTCTCTTAATGTCCTCCTTATTGCTTTAAAATATAGCATTCTGTGCAGAATTCAAATGGGTCCGATATGTTTTCTGGTATGCACAGACTCGCGCAGATGTTCCGCAAGATGATCTGTGCTAATGTGTCTCTGGACCGGAGAAGACTGTGTGCGCTGTGGCGGTTCGTGTGACACAGGGCATATTTACACTGTTTGGATCATTCCCTATTCCCTATATAGTGCACTATGTGCTATTCACCATCTAGAAAATAGTAACTGAGTGAACAAATGACCGATTTTAGACGCAGCTTCAGTGTCTATTTATAATGTTTGGGTCGGTGCGCTTTAGATTCAAGAGAGCATTTGATTGGACAGAAAATCTGATGAGAAGCTGAAGTGCAGCTTGATGTCATCAAAATCATTGATCCATATTGGTGGAAGTGAGAGACTAAGTTTTGAATGCTTATCTCTTCTAAATATGAATTTTGTCATTGTTTGGGGGTCCGCTAGCTTATAGAAAACAGTAAGGCTCATACTAAAAGCCAAAAAACTTCAATTTTGATTTCATGGGGACATTAAGTGCTTTGAGCAATTTGACCTTACAATTAAATGACTAATCATTTTTCTTTCATTAATACAGTTCAAATAAGTATGTTTAGCACTGAATAAGGGTTCAGGTACATCAAATCTTTAGCTTCACACTTGTTTTTTCACATTGCAGCCACGTAATAAATAAAATTTTCCTTATTTGAGGAAAGCCATTGTGAGGTTTTCAACAAAGCCTTGAAGACCGACCATGTATTTGAAGGAGAACACCAACTTTCTACATGGGTTTGCACCTGAAACCTTTGTGTTAGTAGACCAAAAGCTTAACCCAGTGAGCCTTTAATTTTGCAACAGTCCTGCAGTGTTTTAAACATTACCAGTGACAAACTTGAGTATAATGAATAAACTTACTCTGTCATTAGTGCATGACATTGCTCATTCTGAAAATGTAAAAATCTAGTTCATGATAAAGTCTTACCCGTCTTTGATGATGTCATAAAAGACAGGACTGAACGGATTGTCTTCAGGAGTGGCCCTGCAGGACTCAACGAAGAGTGTGACCTCTGGGAGAGCAGTACGGGCTTCAATGCCCATGTAGATCTTGTCCATCAGCTGAACCTGCACTGGATACTGGCTAGGATCTACCTGACTGTTAAAGGTTTGGTCTGTGAAAACTTCAAATGAGTAACTAAATGTGCCAAAGCTGGATTCAGTGAAGATGTAGTCGGATTTGTGGTTGACATAGCGGTTGGACACACTGGCTATTTTGGGATACTGGCAGGAGAAGTCAAATTTAACTTGATTGCGTCTGGTGATAACAGCATTCGGGTTTTCAAAGGAGTTGATCTCGTTATGGAAGACAAAGAAATCTCCAGAGTCCTGGTTGGTGTTAAATGAAGAAAAAAATAATCAGAATGAAAACACTCAAATATTCCAAAAAGAACTTAGAAGAATATAAAACAGTTTCCATACATCCATCGTAGTGCCACAGGTGTTGAGGGACATTGTGCCCAGGATGTGGGTTTGATTGGAAGTAAGAGAGCAGGTGGGGTCTCGCAGTTGAAGCCAGTCCTGGTCAATGCCATCCATGGAGGCTTTACTGACTACAATGCTGATACTGTTATCGTCACAGATGACCTTTGCTTCACCTTAAAAGATATGATACATTTATTAAGTCATGATTAGTGTATTTTTATGTAACCTGCATTTAAATCATGAAAAAAACCAAACACACAATTCGCGCAATGAGCACAAACACAATTCATAACTCACTACATTCTCAGTGGACATTAGCAATTAATCTATTCCAAATACATTTGAAGGTAACTCCCTTGAGTACTAAGGTTTGTTACCGCCCAGCAACTTAATTTTACATTTACATTTACATTTAATCATTTAGCAGACATTTTATCCAAAGTGACTTACAACTGAGGAGAACAATAGAAGCAATCAGACCAGCAAGAGGGCAACAATACAAGTGCTGTAACAAGTCTCAGTTAGTCTAGTACAGTTAAAACATCGCAAGGTTTTTAAATCAGAAAAACAAATAGAATAGAATAGGCAAGTGCTAGAATTAATTGGTCAGGTGCTGGCGAAAAAGATGTGTCTTTAGATATTTTTTGAAAATGGCTAAAGACTCAGCTGCACGAATTGAGATGGGAAGGTCATTCCACCAGCAGGGAACAGTCCAGACTGTGAGAGTGATTTTGTGCTTCTTTGGGATGCCATTTCGAGGCGTCGTTCACTTGCAAAATGCAAGCTTCTGGAAGGCGCATAAGTCTGAACTAGCGAGTTTAGGTATATTGGTGCAGACCCAGTGGTTGTCTTGTAGGCAAACATCAGTGCCTTGAATTTGATGCGAGCGGCTATTGGCAGCCAGTGCAAACAGATGAAGAGAGGTGTGATGTGGGCTTTCTTCGGCTTGTTGAAGACCACCCTTGCTGCTGCATTCTGGATCAGTAGCAAAGGCTTGATAGTACATGCCGGAAGGCCCGCTTAGAGAGCATTACAATAGTCCAGTCTTGATAGAACAAGAGATTGGACAAGGAGTTGTGTGGCCTGCTCTGATAGGAAGGGTCTGATCTTCCTGATGTTGTATAAAGCAAATCTGCAGGACCGGGCCGTTGTAATGGACCGGGCCGTTGTAATAATATGGTCTGTGAAGCTTAGCTGATCATCAGTCACAACTCCAATCATCAATCACAACTCCAACTGACTACAATGTCAGTACAATGTACTATTAATTTTGTTCAACTAGTTTATACGTACTTGCTAGAAGTGGTGAGGATTTTGGTCTATCCTCAGTGATTCACCAAAAAGATTTGTTCACTGATTCGTTCAGTGGCTCTTTGCACCATAGGTGTCAATAAGGGAATATATTTGAGCTTTATGTTATTGAATCATTCAATTAATCAAAATATTTAGCATGTCTACAAATCCAATAAGGTAAAGAACTCTAGAAAGAGCGTCAAAGCATTGTTTTCTCCACAAATAACAACAAAGCAGCCTATAACCTAAAACAATTACGAGTTTAACGTTAACACATTACCTGAACAAACAACATGCCATAAAACTTTAGAAAGTTCGGCAGTTTGCTGTCACATGCTTCAAATGTTGAGAACGATTAACGCGAGGATGATTTATTCACTTAAAAGATTCATTCAAAAACACAGATTCATTCATAAACAACACAGAATGCACCAGTACTTGCTTAAAGCAACACCAAGTAACTTTTCCTCTGCGGTCGCCCTACAGGTTGGAAGTGGAATTGTCCATTACTGCTGTCGTAAATAATTTAGCCTACCGCATCCTACTGTCGCACGCAGGCACATGCTCTCTGTTTATCCAGCACCGGCTTTGGAATCATGATGACAATTCAAAAGCTACCCGGCTGCTAGGTACCTTACATGTAGTTTTAGTCTACTGTCGAGTACGCTCCACCTATCAGCAATTGTAATGCTTGCCGTAAAGCAAGTCAAATTTGTAGTTTTCTTATGTCTCATTCGGACTACAGAAACGCGAGCTGATCTGGCAATCTTACATAGCGTGGATATATCAGATAAAGGACCGCAAAGCGGTGGCATAAGTGCATTTCACCATGTCACGACTTGATGAACCACTGAAACGATTTTGAAAACATTATCTTAAGGTAAAAAACTTACTTAGTGTTGCTTTAAGCATTCACATATGTATTCAAATACATAAAAGATGTGTCTGCAAATACATTTACCTGATAGAACCCTTGCTTTTGCCACAACCACAATAATGCACCTCATTTCTGACTGCCTGATGAATAAAAGAGAGGAAAGAACTCTTGAGAAATTATACAGAGAACACAAATTACCGGTGAACTTAGATCCCCCTTTACCTGTGAGGTGTCTCTGCTGTGAAACACACAGGTACATGGCGAAAAAGATCCGTCTCCTGTGGAATCCAGGTCAGTGTTGCCATCATAACCCCATTACTCAAACTTGTCAGGGTCTTAGACATATTAGAGGGGCCACTGACCTGGAAGTCAAAGATGCTACACAAGAGGAACAGAAAGATCACATAACATCAACTCAAGTGATTGGCACATGGAAAAACTGCTTTAGCAAACATTGACAGTTGAGCATATGATATCAAGGTATGCTTTGACCTAGTGATAAAGTAAAATCAGTTTAATTAATCACTGCACTGCATTAAAAGTCACTGCACTAAGAAATGAATTTTTTTTATACCGTATATCAACTCTCCTAGCAAACACAAATGTTTTAAGAACGTTTTGCTGATGTTCACATCAAGTTATTTAAAATGTTAAATAACTGAATGTTCTCTGAACGTTCAAAACACGAGCAATGTATAAATAATGTTTTTGTGGTCACGTTTTGAGTCCATTATTAAAGATCAAATAATTCTGAACGGATACTGAACATACTAGAAGAATGTTAGTTCATAACTTTGAGAGAACCTTGCCAGAACGTTCGCCAAAGTGGAACGTTCCTTGTTAGCTGAGTTGTTGAAGTTTGATAGCAACAGAAATGTAGCAAAAAAGTGAAATGCAATTAAATACAGAGTTTAAAGACAGTGAAAACTAATTGTCTGACAAAGAGTGGAAGACAAATATGTAACACCAAACATTATTCAGACCTGTTGTCTGCGACCTGTGCTTGGAGGGTGATCTCGTGAGCCTGTCCCACAGCAGCATGATGTACATCTCCATGCAAAGGAGTTGATGTCAAGAAACTTGGCTTGTCCACCCCTGGTACACAACCCTGAGCTGGTGGAAGAACTGCAAGATGCCGTAGATTGTGTTTAAATTCACAGAAACAATGCACACAATACACAGTTTCAGTGGTACACGGTTCATTAATGAGCTAGCACAACAGACAAAAAATAGACATTCTAAGGGTTTCGTCATCCACAAACTGTGAACACATAAGTTCACTACTACTTTTTCTATACATGCTGCGATATAAATAACCACTGAGCCTGTTCATCCACAATTTTTCTTTTGTCATTTATTGCATTGTTTCTGGCTCTTGCACACATTCTGCCAAAAGACAGAAACTGGTTGTTCAGGGCGATCAAACACAAATGAATGTCTAATGTTCCGCTGGTGGTGATTGATGTCTCTATTGGCGGAAATATACTGTGTCTCTATACACTCTTTCAAAATGTACTTTTGACTTTAATTTCTTTCTTTGTATTTTATCAATGCCTTTATTCAACAATAGATTATACATTTCACACCTTAGTATTATCTGGTTTTCCAGTCATTTGTGATTACTGTTTTAGGAATTTTAATCAGAGAGATTGCTCTGAATATTTCTTACTTTTTCAACTTAATTCTTCTGATATTCATTTTAATTAAATTATGAGATTTCTGTATAGACTAACTTTGTTAAAAACATTTTAAAGAGATTTCTTTATTTTTTTTACCCAATTGAATCCAATTGTGTGATTACTGAAAGGCTATATCTATACAATTAGCTTCCTAACTTTTTTTTTTGCATAAAGGAGAGTCTCTGTTTGACCCATAGCAGATGTGCTACAGTGTACAAATGTGATTCTCACTCACTTTCAACTCCAAACTGCAAAGGCACTTGACTGAGAGCAGTTGGGTTGCTGTCATTGAATGCGTTACTGACAGAGAAGACCCCATTATGGTCCATCACAGTTATGTTTGAAACAGGATAATCCTCCAGGATGAGCTCAAACACATGCACACCCAGGGCCAGTGAATCTCCTGTGTGCAAAGTGCATGATTCCTATAAAGCAGAATAAACCATTATATACTGTATATATATATATATATATATACACAGTATAATACAGTATCACACACACTAAACATTACCTTGTGAAGATGTATGTTTGGATGTTGATGGCACAGTGTGCAGTTGGCGTCATTAAACCTGCATCTCACAACATCGTCATCTGGGTCATGTGCCAGCAATTGAAAATTCTGGAAGCAGTTCTGAGGAATCCTGAATATTATCAAACAGAAGATAGAGCAAGATTATTTTTTTGGAAGTAGATGTGTCTGTTATAAAGGCAAATGTGAATAATGCATTCAAATGCACAAACCTTATGTTTGGAATTGCAGCTGAAACAGGGGATCTGTTTGGAGACTGAGTGTCAGATCGCTGGCCAGTGTCAACACGAGTGTGAAGCGTCCATCCACCGACACCCTGAACATTATCTTCCCAGCAGCAACCAGAGGAACTGAAAGAGACATTTGATCAAATGCACATTTGCATTCTTTTAATGTCATGTATTTTATGTGTTTAAATGCATGAGTTCACTTTACGCATTAACCACAGAACTTAGCATATAACATTCCTTTAACCTAAACTATTAACTGTTAAGGTCTTTGGTATGTGCATTTTGGGATTTTATTATTTAACCTATTATGTATATTTTGCGATCATCAATAACTTAAGGTAGAACATAGTTCTATAATATAAAAGTAGCATCAGAATTACCTCAGAATGAAGGGACCATTACTAGTGACATTAGTGGCCATGTGAACCTCTGATTGGCACCACAGATTTTGAGCTGTGCTGTCGGTCTCCATAGGTTCTGTGTTGGTGAGGACGCCACAGGATCCACTCTCACAGATCCAGTTGACTTGAGAACCACAGGGACCCCTACTGGACTCTCTGGAGTAGAAGTGCATCTGCATAAAGCATAGAGGATACCGGGGTTACCACATGTTTAACTCTAGTGAATTTTTCTCAGGAGAGATTTCTTTTGATCATATTATTTAAAAAAACAGTTGAATCTTGTATAATTTGCCTAACTTATACGTGTAAAAGCAATGTAAAACAGTGTATCTAATTGCAATGATACAGCAATGCCTCCCTTTGTTATTGTTAACGAAAACTATTATATAAATCATCAATTATCAATTATATTGACTAATTTCTCATTTTCAGTAATTGAAATAAAGCTGAAATAAAGTAAAATATAAATATTAGATGAAAACTTAAACTTTCAAAAGTTTAATGAAAATTAGCAATGTTGCCTTGGCAGCTTACTGAAATAAATGTTTAGTTGAAGTATTAAAAGGACTAAAACTAAAGCTGAAATAAAAATAAATTAAAGCTAAATATATTCAAATCAAAAACTAATAAAATTACAAAAGCACATAACAACATTTCTCATAAAATGAAAACTTAAAATACATAAATGAGAACAAATTCAAAATATGAATAATAACTATAAATAATACTACAATAGCATTGCATCACAGTGTCATGAAACTGCACATGGAACATGGACAGAGGTGATCCAAACGCAGGCTTTATTAAGAGGAGAATCCAGAGACAGGTACAAGGAAACAGGCAGGGGTCAAAACCAGGTAAGCAGTCCAAACAAACATCAAATCCGTGCAGGGATAAGGCAAACGGGAAACCGGGAACAGGCAGATAACTGGAACTGGAACAAGGCTAGGTAATGCAGTCAGACACATACAATACTGAGCAATAAACCAAGGGAAAACTCAGGCTTAAGACAGGTGCGCTCAATCTAAAACAGGTGCAACAAATAAACCATAATCAGTCCAGGGTAAAACATAAAGGAAACAATAAACTAGGAAGGAGTGCCCCCCAGAGGCTCAAGCGGGCACTCCAGCCGCAGATCGTCACACACAGCAACCATCTCTTTTTTCTTTACACGTTTACAACTATTCACATCTACGTTTAGATTACTTATTCTTACTTAAAATTAATTTGACATATTTTGTATGACAGTTAAAATAGAGGTCAAATGAAATTGATTAAAAATAAACAGAGTGAGACTCAAAATGTTAAAACTGTATTTACCTCCACGGATCCATCAGGAAATCTGTTTCCAGGCGTGAATGTCATGGAACCCCCATAGAAACCTACGGCTGGTCCCACAGCGAGAGTCAAGCTAATCAGCAGCAGCAGCATCGTGCCGTGTGCCATTGCGTCTGCTGGAAACGTTCGTTGAGCAATGCCATTTACAAAGAGAAATGGGTGGATACCTTCTGTCTCCAAGTTATTGTCTAAGTTGTTCCACCAGTTGAAGACAAGCATGTGATGAATGACAGGAATCAGCTTCCTTAAAAAGCCACACACAGAGATTATTTATATCGGGTTACATCAACTTTGATTTCCTTATTATATAGATAACAATATCATCCATTGGGTAACATGATACATTGCAAAATAATATTATTTTCCAAATTAGTATGTTGTCAAAACTCCATAAAATATTAAGAAATTGTTTTTATATGGGTAGCAATAAGATAAAAAACAAATGTATAAACCAACTTTTGCAGTCGATCAAGATGAAATTCACATTTCACAAACAAGATACCAAATATTTCAGATGATCTAACTGTTAACCATGTTGTATCTCTGGAATCATATTAACTATAGTGGCTAAATCTATGATGATAGGTCAATACGTTTTTCCAAAGCAATATAATGATATGCATCTTTAACACTAGAACATCTATCTGATCTCTCTCTCTCTCTCTATATATATATATATATATATATATATATATATATATATAATTTTAATTAGGCCATTGCTTACTCAGCCTCATGTCATTCCAAACCTGTCAACTTCCTCTTCTATGTAATGCAAAGGATGTAATGACAGTCTTGATCACCTTGCATTTTCAGGGGGAAAAATTCAATGAATGTATATGGACACTGAGGGTGTCAGTCCCTAACATTTCCTTTTTGTGATCAACAGAAGAAAGATGTCACACTGGTTTGTAAAAAACAAAAGGGAATAAGTAAGGACAGCTTGTACTCCTTGGGCAACTCCTGAGGTTTATAATCCCTAATAAATCAGCTCTAACTAATTACTGTAATGCTCAATAAGGTTGTTTTATTGTTAAGACTTTTACTTTACTCAGAGAATCAGTTGGGTAACTTCCATAACATTTCCTTCAAATGTAGAGCTGAGAGATGAAGAGAGTGAGACATCTAAAGAACTAGAAAAGATGAATTAGACACAGTTGAACAGAACAGGTTTTGTGTAGAACATCCACATCATTTTGCCTCCTTCTGCATTTGTCTAGTGTTGTTGTATTAATTTTGAATAAATCTATAATGTCTTTTGTTATTGTGTGTGACTTTAAAAGTTATATATTAGTATCAAAAAACCTGTTGAAAAGATGTATGGCCTTGCCAGATTGTGTAACAACAACAATACATGAATGCTAATGACTGAATATTAATGACTTCATTCAGGACTATGTGATTGTATGTAATGTATTCAAAGCGTTCAAAAGTTTGGAGCCGATACGATTTTTTCACCACTTTTTTTTTTTTTTTTTGCTCACTAAGGCTACATTTATTTGACCAAAATACAGTACAATATTAATATTATGAAATATCATTACGATTTAATATATTCTATTTTATTGTGTAATTTATTCCTGAGATGGCAAAGCTGAATTTTCAGTATCATTAATCCAGTCTTCAGTGTCACATGATCCTTCAGAAATCATTTTCAATATGATGATTTATTGCCCAAGAAGCATTTCTTCTTCTTATTAGGCTACTATTAATGTTGAAAAGAAAACAGCTGTGCTGGTTAATATTTTATATTTGATTAATAGAAAAGTTCAAAGAACAGCATTTATTTGAAATATAAATATGTAGCTAACATAAATGTCATTACTGTCACTTTAGATCAATCTTTAAAAGAAAAATTCGTGCAGTGTAGGGCAGGCCTACGTGATGCCATACTTATAGGCTACAAATACATACATATACATATACATATATGTACTTACATACTGACCCTGAAAAGTGGTCCAAAAGTGTCAAAATGACCCTAATTGCGAATTTCCTTGCTTTCTGCTTTCGGAGACCTTCAGACACACGCCCCTCCCATTAGAGCGAACCTCTTTTGATTGACATGGACCATGCCCAATCAAAACAATGGAATGTTTGTTAGGGGCGGGATTTCCTTCAGCGCTGGATGAGCTGCTGCAGTTCGTTCTAGGTGACACGTACCAAAAGGTGCGATTAGGCCTCTCTAAACTTCAGATAATTATTTAAAAAAGGCTGCATTTCACTATGTAAACATCTTCACAGAGCTTTGGCTAAGCACGAGGACCAAATACAGCCGGATTCGTTACTTTCTTTAAACTGTTGAATGTATTTGGAAAACTTGGGAAACATTTCAGATATATATGTCGTTTGAGCAACAGTCCAGAAATATAATGTTTCAAGAGGAATCTCGGAGGGGACAAAGTTATTTCTATACTGAAGAGTGAAGAGAAAATCATTCCCACGAACGTTTCTGTGGAATCCAGGAGAGGAGGAAACATGGGCAACGGCGTGTGCTCCAGGAAGCAGAAGAAGATTTTCCAATCTCTCTTACTGGTCACGGTGGTGTTCGGGATGATCTATGGTGGGATGGTGTCTTATGAGATGCACAAACAGCTGAAGAGGACAGAAGAGATGGCCCTGAAATATCAGCAGCACCAGGAGTCTCTTTCCGCTCAGCTTCAAGGTAAAAACACACGTCGTCTTGATGACGTCACAGAGCAAGAAACATTCTCCCAAACTTTGGCTACTTACGAGCTCTAAAATGTAGTTTACTGTGAGTGATCTTGCAGGGTATCTTTTGTTTGTGGTGTTGTTGCTTAATGGTCAAAGAACTAGAGAGGTAATCGAAAGTTTTATTTTTAAAGCACATAAAAGAATGTCACATGACAATCTACAAAATGTATTGAATACATTGACTGACATTTCTTGTGTCAAGACCATTTAATGAGAATATAATAGAATGCAATAGAATAGAATGGGGTAACGTTGTCTATTGGTTAAAGGGATAGACATGAGGATGAGTAAATGATGAGAGAATTTTCATTTTTGGGTGAACTACCACTTTAAGAAAGATCTGGGCTGGTAACCAAAAAGTTCCTGAAAAATTTCAAATGACAAAATAATGTCACACAAGCTGTTAAATTGGTGACAAATGTTTCTGAATATTTCACACCTTTATCTTTGAGAATAGAATAGAATAGAACAGAATAGAATGCGATAGATGGGGTAGCTTTTAAAAAAAAGTCACCATAAAATCATAATGGAATTAATAGAATATTGCAGTATTTATTATAAATGATTTATCTGTGCACATATATTTTTTTAAATTCATATGCATGCCCTCCTAATCTTTAATCACTTCTCTGGGCGGGACAACATGTCACTCACACATGACATCACACCAAAAGCAAACCACAAAGATCTAAATGAATTCCCAATGGACAAAATCAAATCCAGCCCTACATTTTTACTTGTTCAAGAATCTGAATATACGTCACTCACAATATAGGGAAAAAAAGATGATTGCAACTTCCGTTTCATGCTGACTTTAAACCAAAGGATTGTTAGATCAAACCATATAAATGATTCCATATAGCAATGTAATCATCTACACGACACTTGACTGACACATATTTAATGAAATACCACGGTTTGCAAACCTTTTTCATGGAATTTAAACAAAGTGTTTTGCTGCAAATCCAACTTTGCTGCAATTCACACAGAACTTGAAACTGTTCAAACTGGCTGTTAACTTAAGGTATTGAAATCCTAGATATGTTTGAGTGTTTTTGTGTGTAGATACTGCATTTTTATGCAGAACATTTTGTTTCAACCTGTGCCTAAAATCACAGTCTTTCATTGTCCCAGTCTTACAGAGATTGGCTTCGCAGTTTGTCTGCTTGTCCAAGCTCAAATAGCTGCAAAAAGGGTACGACGAAATGGCCCTTGTTTTTATATTACCGGTAAATAAAAATATATGTTAAACTGTTGGCATTGACAGATGAAACTATAGTTTTATTACTTTGCTAGATTGCAATATTGAATTAATCATATTTTTCGTTGTCAACACAAAGATCTGACATATACATAATAAATATAAAACAATTAATTATAAATGAATGACTGATTAATCATAATTAATTATTTAACAATTCTAAAATGAAACAATAAAAAATCTAAATCGTTTACTGCAGGATACTTTTTAAGCACAAAAAAAGGTAAATATTAATGGGAATTTATTTCAGAGATATTTTACTCGTAAAAAAATTCTACAGGTGCCAATAATTGTGGCCAACGTGTTTTTGGAGAAAAACATTTATTCCCCCCCTAACCCCCCCCCCCCCCCCCCCCCCCCCCACACACACACACACACACACACTTTCAATTCTTTTACCTCAAAGAAAGGTTAGATTTTTGCTTTTTCTTTAATGAAAGATCAAAAGGATAAACAATCCTATTTTGTACAGCCATTTTTTTTTAATCATATTTACCAGGGGTGCCATAAATTCTGACCACAAATGTAGTTCAGATCTGATTAATATTTTTTTGGAATCATTTTTATATTTGTAAAAAAATATTCATGTGTTTATATTTAACTGCAGTAAGCGATTTAGATTTTTTAATTTTATAACTGTTATATAACTAATTGTAAATTTATAATAAGTTGCTTTACAATTATTATATTTATTTACGTCAGATATTTTTCTTGACAATGAAAAATATGATTAATAATCATTTAAGAAACCTTTTTTATATTTGAAAATATTTTTATTTTTAAATATACAAAACATTATGTAAGATTTAATTTATTATTTTTATTATTTATATATATATATATATATATATATAATTATTATACATTATGCATAGTAATTTATAACAGTCATTAATAATACTTGTTCTATATTCATTAAAAAATAGCCTTGGGTCCCTGAGCCAACATATATTTAATTTCCTAAGCATATGTGCTGCTTATTGTACAAACGATTTTACTTTTGATTGTTATTGGGACCACTAGGAGGTCCTGTGATTACTGCCTTCTTTGAGTCTTAATCACTGCACAGTCTCTTTAATCAGTATAATAAGTACTTGACGTGTCTGTTATGTAATGATGAATGTAATAGGAGGATACAAGACAAGAGGCAAGGCGTCGGAGGATGCATACCATGACTTCACTGTAATAATGCAGTTCAACGAACAACCCACGCTGCTGGACAAACACAAATATGGGGAGGAAAGACTCTGCCAGGCTTAATTTCCTGCAGGCATTTCAGATTTTGCTGGTGTAGCTCATGTTACGTGTAAAAAGAGCAGACGGGTCAACCTTTCAATCTGATGCCATTAGAGAGAAATTAAGAGGGTCGAATGTGGCACTCGACGGGTCAGTGGTTCACACAGTGGGGAAAGTCTTAAAAAATAGCTCAGCTTACTTTACCTTCTGACTATGGTACTGTAAAAGATTCTTGTTGTGAGGAGATTGTGTTGGGGTATCTAGATTTTTTTATATATATTTTTAGCACTGGTGATTTGTTTGCAGGTTAACATGCTATACTTTTTGTTTGACTGTTTGCACAGTAAACCCATGTCAGAAATTTACATCTTTAAATGTATATCTTTTAAAACACGGCCTCTACAGCCATATGGATTCAGAGTCAGACAGATGTTTTTTGTTTATTCTGAGTTATTTTTCTGCATTAGTCTGTTTAGTAAAATCACTTTTTCGATGTTGGGTAGAGCAAAACTATATATTTTCATGTATAATTAAGCTGTATAACTTAACCAATTTAGTGTCATGTCAGCTAGGGATGCAACGATTACAGATTTTGTAAGTACGATTATTGTCTGAGAAATAATCACGATTTAACGATTATCACGATTATTATGCATCAATTAATTTCACAACACTACTAATGTATAATATCACATGAACACTCAACACTAGATTTTAATGTGTTATTTATTGCTGCCACAACACAGTACAAAATTATAAAATGGCTAACAACAATCAATATCTTCCTTTTGGAATTAAAGAGAAGTGCTTTGTAAACATCCAGTATTTTTCTTTTAAAAATTATTTTAATACTCTTTTTTTTTTTATTATTAATCCAAATTTTACATGTGCCTTTAGAAAATCATCTATTATAATCTCATTATTTTGGTTTGTTTGTTTGAAGTTTAAGTAAAAATTATAGAAAGAAACTGAGAACATCTCTCCGTAAGGTTCAAAGCCTATTTCAGAGTGGACAAGGACCAGTTTGATTATATTTTAAGGAAAGTTGGCCCAAGCATCAGTAAACCGAGCTTCTGCTGTGAAACTATCTCTCCTGCGCAACGGCTCTGCAATTGTCTGGTTAGGGACGATTCACATACAGCGCCTGAAAACGCTAGGCGCGCCGTGTTCTCCTTTTTCCAACGCGCTAGGGCGGTTGCGCTCCGGAGGCGTCTGTCGTTGCTAAGCAATCGGTGCGCTTGCGGCATTCTCAAAAGTTGAGATGTTTTTATCTCGATGCGACGCGGACGCGCTTGGAAAAAACGAGCGCGTCGCTTCCATTATGAGCGCGCATAGCCTACCGCGCGCCTACATTTGAAATAACGAACTTGAGCGCGCAAAAGACGCGATATGTGAACAGGCCCTCAGGCGTTTTTTCGGTGGAAATAGAGCGTCGCTGCTTAGTCATAGTGGCTGATGAGCACGGCACTTTAAGCTGGTGCACCGCTGGTGTAACTTTGTTTTCGTTTTGTGTGTGTTAGTTGCAAAAGTTCCGTTCCGTGCAGAACACTCGGTGTAGCAAAGTCTTTACGATTAATTAACCGTGACGTTTTAAAGCGCGGTTAATTGTGAAATCCGTTAATCGCTGCATCCCTAATGTCAGCATAGGACACATTATTGTGTTTGAAAAAACACACATGGTGCATTACTCGGGTTTCAAGACACTGTCTCAAAGACATTTCATTGTGCCATATGGTGAAAAAAATGGCTTGCACATATGTGAGATGACAGCCGAACACATTTGTTTGCATTTTTGCATAGACCAGAAGTTCAAATATACTGTAACTCCCAACTGTAGCTGAAAGATTGCCAAGAAATGTATCAGCTAAATTTAAATAAACTTTCATTGCACAAAACTGTCATAGACCTTTGGATTATGCATTTAAATTTTAAAGGTGCTATATGTAACTTTTTGACTGTACTAAAGCATAAAAATACCATTATATGTTTGCAGAGATTTAGGGAACATGCTAAGTTCACATACTTATATGAAAAATGTTTCTCTGAAAATGCTGCAGCCAGTTATTTTACTTACTTTTGGTCGGAATGTCCGTTATAGAGGGAATGCATTAACGTCACTTTCCCGCCGGAACACGCCCCCCTCAGCCGGACTGAGTGGCAAAAGAGCTGCTGCGTGACTGGAGTTAATAGGGAAAACTGCGAAAACGCGAGTAAAACAAACTATTATCAGTTTAGACTAAAAGTTGGACTCGATATAGTATTCCTTACAACTTATCAAAGATCCAGTGATCCATGGATATTGACATGCAGCCAGGAATCGTGTTTCCTGACATTTAGATGTGCCTGATTTCGACGCCGGGGAAATAAATTAAGATAATTTGCCTGTAAACGTTTTATATAAATACAATATAGATAGGTCTAAATCCGAGGGATCACTTACATTAATGTTATACTGTATATCATCATATCGTCCAGCCCTAAAACTTGTATAGTTTTTTGTCCGTGTTTATTTAAAAACATCCAATTATGCAGAATATAGTCTGTTCTGTAGCTTTTTGCAGTCTGTAAAAATATACAGTACCTCAGATTTCTGGTCAAATCTAGTTGTACAGTCAATCGCAAAGCTCTTTCCCGTTTTAGATGTGTTTTTTGTGTGTTTTTCGCGGCATTCACGCTGAAAACAAATGCTGCCGCTCAGTCTTTTTGCCACTTGTGGGCGTGACCGCATCCACTCCGGCCGACGGTGACGTCATGCGCATACCCTCTATTGTTTCGGTCTGTGTGATCCCGCCTAGTGGCAATTTAGCCAATAGTATTTACAAGTCTTGTTCACTCAGATATACATCATTGCTTACGTTACATGAGTGCCCACACTACTGGCAGAACTCTTAAAACGTGTTTAAAAAAAACAGCCGAAGCCTTTGATCACTTGGAGTTTGCAATGGAGCTGATTTATTATTTACAGTTTTTTGCCCCCTTATGAATTTAGTTGTGTCCCAAATGACGCACTTATACACTATGTACTTATGCAATATGTACTCAACCGTGTAGTGTATATGAACTTTATATGGTTATTTTGTCAATCACCGTCAGAGTCTGATTGGCCCTCCCCTCCGCTACGTAATTAGGGACTTTAAGCAACAGCTGCTGATGGAACGGCAACGGCAGCCGGAAGTAAACTGTTTACTGCCGTAGCTAAAGAACGCAAAAATCACTAAGCAACAGTAAAGAGTACGGCGTAGGGGATAATTTAATCATTTGACAAAATACAAATAAAGAAAGTTATTTTAAAAAGCAGGAGAGGGTTGCTTTGGGAATTTAATGATATACAATTACAATGCCACATACCATAAAACATAACATTAACTTTCTTAATCTTTCACGTAGTAACGACTACGGCAAATCAGCTGTTCTCCCGTAGTAGACAGTTACAGTAGAACGTCGCGAAGTAGCAGCATGCTCAATAGAACGCCAGAATGCCGTTGCCGTTCATCTAGAGTCTGTTGCTTAAAGTCCCTAATGCCGCGCATGCGCAATAGAACACCAGAATGTTCCAACAGTAAGTTACCGAAAAAGTAACGCAACGCATTGCTTTCCAGAAAAAGTAACAAATTACCGCAATTAGTTACTTTTTATGGAGGAATACAATATTGTAATGGATTACTTTTAAAAGTAACTTTCCCCAACACCGGTCAACACCAATACAAAAATGTATTTTTCTCTCTTTCTTCCTGTCAGTTGTGTACGAGCATCGCTCTAGGTTGGAGAAGTCTCTTCAGAAGGAGCGGCTTGAGCATAAAAAAGCCAAAGAAGGCAAGTTTGTTTATAATATATGACAACATCAGTGACTAATTGATGAAGAGGAAATGATGAAGTCTAATGACATCCTGTAGCTTGCAAAGCAGCTATGTTATGCCAAGTGTCAAGTTAATAAGATCCTAAGAGTATTTGGACTTTTAAGCCACACTTAAAATGTATGAATGTCTTTGCAAAATAATATCATGTAATAGTTAATTAATTAGCATAATAAGTATTGTATTTGTCTCAGCTGTAATACTTGTTTTTGCCTTTTCCTCACAGATTATCTTGTGTATAAAATAGAGTCTCAGCAGTCTCTCAACAAAGAAAAGGTATGTTGTTTTGAGAGCTACAACATGAAGAATGTTTTTTTTTTCCAGTAAAAATTGGAGTTGTAAAACTAGATGAAATGCAGGGAAGCTAATTTTTTGAGAGAAAACATGCACTTGCCCTGCAGTCAAATACTCATCTGGTTTTTTGTATGCAAACCATACATTTCTCGAATATCACAACCTGTGGCTTTCCTGCATGGCATTTAGAGAGACATGATGCCATGCTTACAAAATGACCAGGTTTGTTTGTATTTGTTTTGTTTACAGCAAGATGCCAGTGTCAGGTTTAATTCTCTGCATTCCCAGCATCAGATTTTGAAGGTCAGTTGGAAAAACTGTATGTAACTGTATGTAAAATGCAGTATGTCTTTTCTTCCCACGGCAAACACAGATAATTCACTGTTGTGTGTCTGTGTGTGTGTGTTTACCATCAGAACCAGCATGACGACCTAAAAAAGCAGTATTACGAACTACAAGAGCGACATCAGCTACAAGGAGATGAACACAACAAGGCATTAGATGAACATAAACTGAGACTTGGCCAGCTTCATCAGACCAAAGTGTCTGAGATTTCTAAGCTCAAAGGTATCATGTTCTCGCCATCTTTCTCTTAGCAATAACACCCTGGCAACCACCACAAAGACTCTAGCATCATGTTGCCTACTGGTGTCTTTATGGTGGAATTGAAAGCTACAGTCATTTCAGCTGCCTCTCTCAATCTCTTTCTTTCCCAGAGAATGAATTAAACCTACGTGAAGAAAACAAGCAGTTGAGAAAAGCTCATCAGGACATCTATGTGCAACTTCAGGATACCAGGGTAAAACCGAAAAGCCCTATGGGTCTTTTTAGAGCAGTAGTACACAAAATATGTTTTATGGTTATTATAGATAATTAACCCATGCGTACTGTTTGCCACAGTTAAAGGGGTCAATCTTGTGAAAATGCCCCAAAATTCACAAACAAACAAATAAATAAAATTAGAAAATATATTTAGCATGAAGAATCATATTTCAAGACCATTGATATATATATTTTTTTTATGAAAAGAAAAAAGCAAGTCAATAAATAAATAATTCTATTTATATCTCTGTTACTGTATATTTAAATATAATGTTTATTAACCATATATAATATAATGTAATACATTTGATATTTAGTTGTTTGTTTATTTAAAATATTCTAAATGACATCAGTTCAACAGATTTGCAATGATGCAATTGTTACCGTTTTACCGTGCTTATAATTGAAATTCAAAAATGATAATTATCAGTTTAAATAATATGTGATAAAATAATCACATTACAAAGGGAGAAATTGTTATGATTCTGAAATAATTTCACAGTGCAAAAAATGTAATGGTTCTTAAAAATAGACTTTTTATGCAATATATATATTTTTATTTTTGTGAAATGTTTTTGAACATTTTCATAAAATTCACCTAATTAGAATTCAAATTTAGTCTTAATTTCCATGATCCATTTTATTGCAGATCAGGCAATTGTTTTATGATGATAATAATTAAGCTTTATCACACAGTCCATACTAATATTCAGTGTGGTTATCCTGAATGCTTGTATTTGAGCTTTGCCTGTGATGGTTCCTCTTGTAGCAACAGCACAAGAACCTAAAAACCAGCCACAACCAGCTTGTGTTGACCCTGGAGGACCACAAGAGTGCGCTAGCTGCGGCACAGGTTAGGGTGTGTGTGTGTGTGTGTGTGTGTGTGTGTGCATGCGCTTTAAGCAGGTGCAGGAGTGTGTGTTCTGTTCCACTGACAGCTCAAATGCCATGCAGAGCATATCCTGTGGGAAAGACAAGTCAAGTTTCACAGAGGTCATGTAAGCAGCAAGCAAATAATTTAGTGTAATAAAATTAGATTGCATGCATTTTCCACACTTGTTAGTGTCATTATCTTAACATATCAAACGCTTACTGTAAGTTGCAACAACTAAGTTGCTTTTCCTGTGCAATTTAGGAGTGTTATTTATGTGGCTTCATCCCAAATCAGTCGCCTATGACGGTAACCATGATGGTTAGGATGTTGCCTATGTAGGAAGCAAGGTTTTGAAACAGAGCTAATATGTTTTATTATATTTTCTGCAAAGCACTGGATAGAAGTAGAAATGCTCTCAGTGTGAAAGCAGCGCATGATCCTGCTGATTCAGTTAGACTGCAGTGCTGCTTATGCAAGCTTGTCAGACTGGACAAAGTCTGCGTTTCAAGTCCGGTCGCATTCCACAAGGCCATTATGATCTCTTGCACACAGTCTCACTCTCGTTTCTCAGAACTTCTTGCCCTTGTTTGTTTAGCATGCTAAAATGTGCATGACTCTGATAAGCCATACATGCTGTACGTCCTGTTTACTCGCTCTTTCTCTGTGGCTTTGAAAAACCAGATGTACAGATGCTCGTTAATTAGAACTGTCATTATCTGCTTTCCCAGGATGATAGAGAAGCATGCTGGGAGGCATTGGGTTTAGTGTGTGTGTGTGATACAGAGTGATATTTTCCTTCCATATGCTGGCAATACTTGGCATTCAAACAGAAAAGAAAACGGGTACCCTAGTGAAGAAGGATTGGGAGAAAGGTTAGGTTAGGATTGCAGGATCTTGGGTATGAGTTGAGGATGATAAAACAATAGTATGATTTAAAGAATAGTCTTTTGAAGTCATACATTTGCATTGTGTGACCCATATTTGAAGTCTTTATTTAGTTTTCTTTGAATGTTGATGTACAAGAACCTACAATGTTTAGTATCAATGACATTAAACATTTTCAAAGACCTACATTTAAATTCAATCATTACCAATTTTGAAACCAGAACAAAAAATAATATGCTTTTGAACATAAATAAATAATTTGAATATAAATAAATACATTTGAAACCATGTAGTTCTCTAGTATTCTTTCAATTAAATACATTTTGCTTTAAAACAAACTTTACTTTCTAAAACAAAATCTTTTATTTTAAAAGTATAAATATTAAATGATTAAATATGTATTAAATTTCAAATATATAAATACAATAATACCATATTGGTTTTTTTCTTTAAATAAAATTAAATCAATTTTGCTTTAAGTTCTAAATAATATGATTAAATTAGTAAATAAAATGAAAAACCAAGTAGTTTTGTAGAATTTTGTCAATTAAATAAATGTTGCTTTAGGTTCTCAATTCATTATTCAAGTAATTATGCAATTATTGATATACACTCACCTAAAGGATTATTAGTAACACCTGTTCAATTTCTCATTAATGCAATTATCTAATCAACCAATCACATGGCAGTTGCTTCAATGCATTTAGGGGTGTGGTCCTGGTCAAGACAATCTCCTGAACTCAAAACTGAATGTCAGAATGGGAAAGGAAGGTGATTTAAGCAATTTTGAGCGTGGGATGGTTGTTGGTGCCAGACGGGCCGGTCTGAGTATTTCACAATCTGCTCAGTTACTGGGATTTTCACGCACAACCATTTCTAGGGTTTACAAAGAATGGTGTGAAAAGGGAAAAACATCCAGTATGCGGCAGTCCTGTGGGCGAAAATGCCTTGTTGATGCTAGAGGTCAGAGGAGAATGGGCCGACTGATTCAAGCTGATAGAAGAGCAACTTTGACTGAAATAACCACTCGTTACAACCGAGGTATGCAGCAAAGCATTTGTGAAGCCACAACACGCACAACCTTGAGGCGGATGGGCTACAGCAGCATAAAACCCCACCGGGTACCACTCATCTCCACTACAAATAGGAAAAAGAGGCTACAATTTGCAAGAGCTCACCAAAATTGGACAGTTGAAGACTGGAAAAATGTTGCCTGGTCTGATGAGTCTCGATTTCTGTTGAGACATTCAGATGGTAGAGTCGGAATTTGGCATAAACAGAATGAGAACATGGATCCATCATGCCTTGTTACCACTGTGCAGGCTGGTGGTGGTGGTGTAATGGTGTGGGGGATGTTTTCTTGGCACACTTTAGGCCCCTTAGTGCCAATTGGGCATCGTTTAAATGCCACGGCCTACCTGAGCATTGTTTCTGACCATGTCCATCCCTTTATGGCCTCTGATGGCTACTTCCAGCAGGATAATGCACCATGTCACAAAGCTCGAATCATTTCAAATTGGTTTCTTGAACATGACAATGAGTTCACTGTACTAAAATGGCCCCCACAGTCACCAGATCTCAACCCAATAGAGCATCTTTGGGATGTGGTGGAACGGGAGCTTCGTGCCCTGGATGTGCATCCCACAAATCTCCATCAACTGCAAGATGCTATCCTATCAATATGGGCCAACATTTCTAAAGAATGCTTTCAGCACCTTGTTGAATCAATGCCACGTAGAATTAAGGCAGTTCTGAAGGCGAAAGGGGGTCAAACACAGTATTAGTATGGTGTTCTTAATAATCCTTTAGGTGAGTGTAGATTGCAATAGTTTTCTTTCTGATCTGGATGTATTTCCCCCATGATGGCCTTAAATCTCTTTCTCTTCTGCCTTGCGTAAGGGCTCTTGATTTTGGCTTGCTGTGTTTGTTGCCTGTTTCAGCTAACCACCAAACCAACGCTCAAGTAACTTTTCACCAGTGTATATGAAGCCTTTTCTCTGATGTGTGGTGTTGTACTGATATAATGGGTCTCGATGGGTTCCAGGTTCAGGTGGATGAATATAAACAGCTGAAGGAGACGCTCAGTAAGATGCCCAGTCTGAGACATGCTGCAGGGCAACCCCAGCAACATGAAGCTGTTCAGCCCGTCCAGAACGAGAACGCAGAAGAAAACAATCAACCACAGGATGCTCAGCCAGAGGTATTGAAACTGTTTATCCATCATGCATTCAAAACTGAGGTTTTCCCCCACTCATGTCGCTGGTTTAAATGGTGAAGAATGAGATCTGTTTCATGTGGATCTCCCTCAGATGGAGAAACACCACGAGGACGAGAAGCCTCAATCGCACCACAGGGAGGAGGTTGGCGAAATGGGAGGAGCCGAGGAGAGGAGGAGAGAGCTGGCAGAGGAGGAGATGGAGCAGGCGGGACAACCTCAGAAACTAGAGGAGGAGTTTGATGTGCCGCATAATGAAGTGGAGGAGGAGGAGCCACAGGCCAACCAACCAGATGAAAACGCGCTAGAAAGGGAGCAACGTCACGTTAAAGAGGTCAGAACTCTTGCGACATGATTCTGAATGCAAACATTAGATAAATTACCAATAAACTAGTATGACTACATTAGCTTTCAAAAGTTTGGGGTTGGTAAGATTTTTTTTGCTCCCCAATGCTGCATTTATTTGATCAAAAATACAGTAACAAATGTAATAATGTAAATCATTCATATTACAATTTTAAATAACTATTTTCTATGTAAATACATATATTTCAAAATGTAATTTATTCCTGTGATGGCAAACCTGAATTTTCACAACATTACTCCAGTCTTCAGTGTCACATGATCCTTCAGAAATCATTCTAATATGCTGATTTAATTCGAATATGCTATTATTATTATCATCATCATCAATGTTAACAACAGCTGTGCATTCTTCATTTGTTTTGTAACATTATAAATGTCTTTACACTCACTTTTGATCAATTTAATGCATCTTTCCTAAATAGATGTATTAATTTCTTTAAAAATAAACATACATACAGACCCAAAACCTTTGAACGGTAGTCTAGCATAGTAAGCTGCCTACCTAGACATGTTTAGCCAATTGGTCAGAAAGACAAAACATTTTGTTTTAAATGTTTTTTTTTATCAAGTATTAATTGAAAAAAGTTCCATCTAATTTAAAACACACTATGGCTATGTTCAGACTGCGAGCAAAAATTCTTTGCATATGCAGATTTAGCATTTTCCATAAAACACATGAAATCTGTTCTTTCAAATCTGATTCAAACCACATTTGGAGTTTGTGTGAAATGCGATTCCAAACAGATTTTTACAAATGCATCTCAGTCTGGACACTGGCTGCTCAAATCAGATTTCAAATTGTCTTATGCATCACTCTTAATGTGACACACAACGCTAACGTTAAAACCAGTGACGGAAATGTCGGAAATATTCATACATTCATAGATATATACCAGTCTCCTCCGTCGCTGAGTTTTTCTTGTGCGACGGAAGAGTTCTGCACTGAGACTCAATAGGGCGCTTATTTGGAGAGCGAGATGATGCTTTTAATTTTTCCTGCATCATTTGAAAGCCTCATCACATACGTTGGTACGTTTACGTTGTTACCTAAGCAACCCATGCAGATAGGTTGGTTATGTCTGGAGTGGACACACAAATCTAATTTGATCACTTGCAATTAATAGTACTGACAGTCTGCTTGAAAAGATTTGATTTGAGAAAAAATCTGATTTGATGTTTTCATTCTGTATGTTTTCGTTATTATTATAAATATTGAGATGTTATCTTAGCCAGTCCACCTCCCTGCATTGTCCTCCAACATTGAACTATTTTCCCATTGTAAGGCCCTCACTCTTCTGTTCTGCCCCCAGGTGGCGCCAGCGCTGGTGGAGCGGGTGAAGTCTGCATACGAACAGCAGCAGGAGCAGCAGCGTCTGGCTGCGCAGCTGGCGGAGGAGCGCAAACAGTTGCACCTGCGTCAGGAAACCCTGCAGAAACAGCAGCTGCAGCAGCAGAAGGAGAGAGCGGAAAGATTACGTCTGCAGAGAGAGAGAGAGGAACAGCTGAACAGAGAAGCCGATCTCAAAGATCAAAAACTCCAGCAAGAGATGCTCCGGTCAGAGGCCCTCCCTCGAGTTATACAGTTATTAAAATAAATATATCATAAAATATTAAAAAATAATAAGCATTTGTAATTACATGTATTTTTAACAATACTTTTTGCAGTAATGAAGAATGGTCATTTGTGCGTGTTTATTTGCTATGCCAGGAAACTGCAATGATTTATTTTATAAATCCTTTTATTTTCTGTATTTACCAGGAAAAAGGCACAGTATGAAAACATAGATGCTGATATAGTCCAGGGAGAAGAAGATCCACAGATAGCTGAGGAGAAAGGTGACAATTTATGTGGTTTGTCGTGATAGCAGTGCTACTTTTTACTCGTGGTGTCTCAAAGTGATTTCTTAAATGTTTGGTGCAATTTTAATATCTGGGACCAGTTGTTCAAAAGTAATCTGATCGGATTGGATCTTGGAAATTGGTTGTTGAAAAGAAGGGAAAAAAGGATTTTGAAATCAGATTAGATCACAAAATCCAATCTTGGATGCCAAAATAGATTGGGATACCTTTGATTGAAAAAATCTGGATTATCCTGATCTCAGCAGAAGGGTGGATTTCAGGAACAAAAATGTAATAAAAGTTTAATACTGGTCAATGAAATATATATATATAGACATTGATATTTTTATTTTGTTCTTGATTAGTTTAACTGTAAAGTAATAAAGTAGAAGTAAACATTAGGCTACCTATTAAGCCTTTCAGTACAGTAAAGTAAAAAAATAGATTTTAGTGCAATAAAATAAACAGCTGTTAATATATATATATATATATATATATAAAATTATATTTAATTTTAAGTTTTTTTTTTAATTTTTTTTAAATCACTGTATATAAACTACATCAACACAATCATCAGAGATGAACCAGACAAAAGTATTTTCTAACAATTATTGCATGCATATTTGTTTGTTTTTGTTCTGGGTCACATGAGGGGCTACGGAAACCCTAAAGGGACATAGAGATGGGAGGAAAAATTAATATTTTATGCTTTTGTGTTCTCTCGCAAGAAGTAAAATGGATTACCTGATCCTGGATAGCAAAACATGGGATTTCCAAATCAAGATAATTTTGATCCAGATTAAACATTTTGAATAACTGGGCCCTGAGGATTATACTTTTGTATGTCTCTGTCATGTGTAGAGGAGAACGTGCACCATGAGGAGCCAGGGCAAGGTGAAGAGGAGCATGCTCAACATGAGGATGAGGTGTGTTCCCTTATGATATTATAAACGCATATACAAGCACCAGTATTCATATAAACATGGCTTGATTCTTACTTTTCCCAGGGAGCACATGTGCTCCTAAGTTTAAAAATGTAGGAGCACATTAAAAAATGTATCAAATAATGTATATTTCCAAAAAAGTACACTAGATTTTTAAATATTTCTGCTTCAAATTGAATTGAATAATTCTGTAATTATAATATATATTATAATGTTGGACTTTAATTATAATTATAAACAAGCTCGAAATACACCGGGACTCTTATTTTGAATTTAGTTTTTATATTGCTGACTGCTTTTTCAAATAGATGAGGTATATAAAATATGCTCTCATACAACAATCTACGACATGTTACATTATTACAAAAATAATATAAAAACCATAAAGTAAACATTGTCATAAGCAATCTATTCGCATAAATCCTTAGTATTCATTGATTGCGAACTGCACTGAAACCGAGAACCTGTAGAATGCACAAAAGCACAATTATTTGACTTTAAACAATGCAACGCTCATATTTATTTAATTCAGTCATCTCCTTTTGAGATTTAATAATCACTGGCACAGGCTGTATCATATGAGTCCATTTTTTTTCTGTCCCCAAATTTAAAATGTATATTTGTTTGTTATATCATGTAACATATTTAAGACAAACGTGAGTAATTTAAGCCATTGTGTGTGAACGTGTACTGATGATAAATACTTCAAACTTACAGCGACCTGTAGGAGCAGATGTTGATCCAGAGGACGACCCCAACAATCAGGGTGAGGATGAGTTTGAGGAGGCAGAGCAGCAGCGGCATGCCCATGAGGAAGAGGAGGAGGAAGAGCCAGCACCCGTAGACAACCCCGACATGCACCTGGCCGTAGAGAATCAACACCAGCCGCCTGCTGAAGAACAACTGGTGGTAAGCAACAGGTTCTTTGCAGCTGAAAGGAGTCTCCTAACCAGCAGACGTGACATGTTTTCAGCATGATGTTTTACTAGGTGTGGGAAACGAGATTGTGGACCAATGAGTCTTCAGTGTTGGTGGAGCTATACAGCATTTTTTGTATAAAAACAAAAAACAGACTTGCAGTGATTTAGTTTGGGAATCTGACTGTTGCCGACATCTAGGGGATTTTTATGTTATGCAACTGAGAATGTCTGAATTTTTGTGTGTTTTGTGCAGATGGCTGGAAACCCAGACCAACAGGAAGATGCTCTGGATGAGCAGTACCAGGAAGATGGCGATGATGAGGTCAGATAACAAAAGCAAAACACACACACAGTCCTAAAAACAAAAAAAAGAATTATTTGTTCCCTAATCGGGATGGCTTTCTCTCTCCAGGCTCAAGATGAGCTGGTTGAAAATCAAAAGCATGAGGCGATGCGAGAAGGAGGAGACCCGTATAATGAGGAGAATGCAGAACAGGTACAAAATATTTATAATTTGTGGCTGTTCAGAAGAGGTTTGCTGATCAGACTTATACCTGGACAATGATGAAATAAATAAAAAATAGTTTATTATTTTTGGAAAAAAAATTATTCAGCAAGGATGCATTAAAGTGATCAAATAGTAAACACTATTTCAAAAGTGACAGTAAACACTATGACAATGATACAGAAGAAAAATCTTTTGATCTTTCTATTCATCAAAGAATTCTGAAAAAAAAGGCATCACAGTTTCCATAAAAATATTAAGCAGCACAACTGTTTTCAACATTGATGATGATAATAATAAGAAATATTTTATGAATGTTTTATGAAGGATCATGTGACACTGAAGCCTGGAGTAATCATGCTAAAAATTCAGCTTTGCCAACAGAGCAACACATTTTAAAATATTTTAAAATATATTAAAATAGAAAACGGGTCTTTTAAATTGTACACATATTTCACAGTATTACAATTTTGATCAAATAAATACAGCCTTGCTTAGCAAAAGAAACTTCTTTCAAACATTTAAAAATCTTACCAACCCCAAACTTTTAAACAATGCTTTATGCATATTTTGGTGCACCGTGTAATTTTTAGCGGTGGCCAGTAAACTCTAGTGGTGAGGTTGCGAATTGCAACCAACAGAAATGACGGTGGCCGACAGGAAAAGATGACGTCGTCTGAGACAGCAGAGAGTAGCCAGTTAAGCGATGAGGTTTCTTTACAAAGATAAAATAAGAAATTAGGTTAACTTAATTATTCAGTAAAACGATGTTATTTAGAATATTATTGTTACTTGTTCATCATTGTGTCAGTGTTTTATTCGCTGACTTTAGCTAGCATCTTTGCACGATGAACAACATAGTGACAAGACGTGTTTGTCCGTTTAGGGCCACTGTAGAAACATGTCGGCGCATTTCAATGTAAGAGGACCCGCGGTGTATGTAGATAGAAATGGCTCATTCTAAGGTAATAAAAACATAACGGTTCAATAAAGGACAAGTTCGGTATTTTACACTGATGAAATAGAACGGTTAAGATTGAAATTTGGACACATGCTGCTGGCCCGAGAATTTTCGGTTTCTGTGGTTGCATAGGTGCACTGGAACAATCCTTCATAAAACGCATTAAACTTTAGTTTACAAAGACGTGAAACTCACCGAGGGGTCTGGGGTGTTCACTGATATGCTCGCACAAAAATCGCTGCAAAAGATGCTTTCCAACAGGTTTTATCGTAGTTTTTGTCCAACTTGGAAAATTCTCGGGCCAGCAGCATGTGTCCAAATTTCAATCTTAACCGTTCTATTTCATCAGAAACGATCTTAAAACAGGGCTTTAAGTGTAAAATACCGAACTTGTCCTTTAAGTAGGCTAGGGGCCCTATCTTGCACTCGGCGCAAATGACTTTGTACACTGACGCATGTATCATTCCTATTTTGCACCCGCGCAAAGCGGGCTTTTCCCTCCACAGACACACGTCGGTTAACTAAGGCCCCATCCACACTACTGCGTTTTAGTTTAGAAACGGATAATTAAAACGAATACGATCTCTGTCCACACCAGCGTTTTAGCTGCGTATTAGAATTGATCTCCGTCCACATTAAAACGACTGAAAACGCGGATCAAGTGACCATTCACCAACACTGGGCATGCGCGTGCCGTTGTAAACACAACTTCATTGATAAAATTATCCCACCATGCTCTGGGTTAACCCCAAACCGACGCTCCATGTACGGTCAACGCCGCCGCTGCACACGGGAATTGTCACAGATCGCTCGAATAATAGCTTGACTCCGGCACATGTAGGCAGTTATAGCGTTGTAAAATGCAGAATTTACTTGTACAACAGCTGCTAGCAAAGATATACGCCATGACTGATGACACCCAATCATAGAGCCGAGCGTGAGCCTCTACTACGTCATCGTTTCTAAAGTCCTCCGTTTGGACCCGTCTACACTAAAACGCCCTCCGGAGATTGAAAACGAAAAACGGATCGGCAGCGTTTCTAAACTTCTTCGTTTTGGGTCTCCGTTTTTGCCGTTTTAGTGTGGACGGGAGGTGCAAACGTAGCAAAAGATCTCCGTTTTTAAACGAAAACGCAGTAGTGTGTACGGGGCCTAAGAAATACACTTGCGCTCCCCGGGGCGGTTCAGCGCAAAGAGGAGGCGTGTTCCGGCGCAAACTTTCCCTCATGCTATTTTGCTGTTCTATAAAACAAATGCGCCACTGACCAGAAAAAGCCTAGTCTAAAGTCAGTGGCGCGTTGCGCGTTGTTCATTATGCTATTTTAAGGGCGCATGCTTGGCCATAATCAATGTAGCGTGTGCACAACGCGCATACACTTTGATTCTCTCATCTAAGCAGCAGTTTTCATTTTTGCAAATCATACATTATTACGATAGATAGATAGATAGATAGATAGATAGATAGATAGATAGATAGATAGATAGATAGATAGATAGATAGATAGATAGATAGATAGATAGATAGATAGATAGATAGATAGACAATTTATTATAAAAGCATACATGTAGCTTATACATTTACCCAAATTATCATACGGCTGTTTAACAGAAGTTAATTTGGGTGGGTTTCTCCATCCCTAATGTCACTTCTCTGTGTTTTACGGCCCTGACGAGAACGTTGCTCTCCTCGGCTGTGAACCGCTCCTGGCGCGCGCCTGGCAAATCCGCCGTTATAATAGGAATCCGCTTTAGAACAAGCGCGCCTGCTCTTAAAGGGAATGTGAGATGACGCTCTGATTGGTTTATTTCACGTTATGCCCAAATCACACCTATGAATAATGAAGCTACTTCAGACCAACCCCTTTTAGATTTGCGCCAGGCGCAAGAGTCATTTATCCCGCCGGGAAAATAACAACAGCGCCGGGATCCGCCCACAAAGTTACTTGCGCTTTGCGCTTTGACACTTGCGTTTCAGATCGTTAAAATAGGGCCCTAGGTCTCTATACACCACTGAAAACATAGTTATGTATATGATATTGCATTTCTGTCTACAGATCCTCCTAAATATTACACAGTACACCTTTAAATACATTAGAATCTGTTAAGCATTATATATTTGTTAATTGTAGTGTTCATTTAGTTTCTTGTCAAAAATGTAGAAGGCAGGACCATGCATCTTTTGTTAAGCTGTCTGTTGCAAGACAACAATTTTATGGTCTCTGTCACTGTAATGTATCACAGAGAGTTATGTAGTGCTTACGTGTGTGTACGTTTTCACTTATTCTTTTGTACAAGCTGCCGCTGTAACTGTAGACTGGTGGCAGTGCCACAGTTGGGTGAGTCAGATCGATTGCAAAGTCCTCCACGGTGTTCAGTTACTGTCCTGAGTCCAGCTCCTCTTTAAACATCCATCCTCCATTTTCACCTCATCTCTTAAGCCCCTTTCACATAGAGCGTTGATCCCAGAAAATTGCCATAGAAGTGCTAGATGGCCTTCTGTGTGAACGCAAACACGTCCCAGGATTGATTCTGGGATGGGGACCTTAACATTGCTGGGATTAGTCCAGGAACGTTCATGTTGTTGTAAATAAACAACAAAGTTTGCACATCAACATCTAATGCCTGATCAGCTGCCATGTTGTTTAAAGCAATGCAAACACTTCCATTGTTGTACCACAACACTAGCGTTTTCGACGCATACATTACACATCACGTCTTTACGGGATGTGTGTGAACGCACGCACAGATTCCAGAAAATCCTTGGCAGTGTGGATGAACAAATCAAACGATCCCGGGACACATTATCAGTGTATATTCCGGAATCTCTGTGAAAGGGGCTTTAGATTTAGGGAATGTTCTTCATGCTTTATTCACGTCTGTGCACTTTTAAAGTTACAGTTCACTCAAAATGGAAAAGTCTGTCAGCATTTACTAACCATCATGTTGGCCCAAGCCCATAGCTGTGTCCAAAATCGCATACTGTATAGTAGGTACTACATTTAGTTACATACTTGAAATGTAGTTAGTATGATAGTATGATTTAAATTCGGACATACTACATCTACCATCTTGTCACTGCCTTGTGACCTAAGGCGTCAGTTATGTCGCTGCTTCACTGCCATTCACAAACCCTCTCCTGTGTCCTTCTGGGATAGTAAAGTGTCCAGTGGATGCACACTTGGAAGTAGGAGGTCATCCGGGTACTTTTCAGCTACTGTTTCATGAGTACTATGAATTCGGACAAACTACTCAGCTAAAATAATGTTTTTTTTTTGCCTACTATATAGGCATATTCGGATGCAGGGCATCACTTTATTTCTTATGTGAAAGAAATTTGAGGTGGTTAGTAGCAAACGAGCAGACTCGATGCTTGAGCTCAGACGTGTTAGGTGTGTGTAACAAACATCATACTTGATTGTTTTTATATAAATCTTTTCTCTTTTTTTTGTATCTGTACAGGAAGAGGTCAGAGGTCAGGTTGTGAAGGAGGATAATCAGCTCGCCCAACATCACAATGAGGAGAACTATGAGGAAGAAGAGGAGGAGGAAGAAGGCAACGGGGATAAACCCC
Source organism: Rhinichthys klamathensis goyatoka (assembly GCF_029890125.1). Taxonomy (NCBI): domain Eukaryota; kingdom Metazoa; phylum Chordata; class Actinopteri; order Cypriniformes; family Leuciscidae; genus Rhinichthys; species Rhinichthys klamathensis. Next base: position 143,706 of record NW_026607270.1, on the reverse strand, counting down.
CCATTCGCAGGGCAGAAATGTGAGGCGATTGAAAGGAAGGACAGCCAATCGCTGCCAAATTTGGATTGGGTTTCCCACACCATCCTCTAAACATTGTGCCGGGAGATGGCTCTGTTGGGTCGTTCTGATGAATAGGAAATCTGATTTTCTTCCAGTTTGTGTAACTCTGAAACCGAGATGCACCAAAACGCCCAACCACACAGAGCAAACACCTGCTGTCTGCCTTTACTGTACGTCTGTCTGTCATTTCTTCTTCTAAGGAGCAGTGAATAAGTTCAGTTTAAATGCTGTTATATCTTGCGTTTGATTTCTTTGGCTGGACGAAAATCTGAAAGCATAGATTTCAACCACCAGAAACTCTTGCACTGAAACATTTTTGTTCAGTTGGGGCTCCACATACAAGAAATATTCCATTTTAATATTGGTCTCATTTTAAGTCAAGACCGGACAGGCAGCAGTCACCAATCCGCCTTAAATCCTCACCTGGTCCTGCCCAAACTTGTGTTGGTAATTCATCCATCTTGTTGAGGAAAAATGCAACGCAGAAATATTGTATCATGGGTGAGTTTGACAAGGTGCTTGGGTCAACAGATGTCACTACATTAATGTTTACATGTAATTCAAGCAGATAATTGTAGCTGTTGAACGTCATTTTTAAATGCTGTACTGTACGTGCTTATTTACCATACTGCTGCCTAAACATAAACCAAATTCATTTAGTTAAACATGATTTTTATTTGCTTTTCACAAAGTGCCTCGTAGAGATTATAGGGAAAACTTCCTCAAATGCTGCCTATCTTGTTTGGTTCCTGATCTCTTTGTCGAATGTCTCTGTTATGGAAAACTATTTGTATTGAATTTTTTCTAGTCAACCTGCCAACTACTATTCTAGTATAAACTAGTGCTAGTGTTCCACGTGCTACTGGACCTGGTCCTCAAGTCTTTTTTTTGTTACTGTTAGTCTTTAACATATGACATTAGACAGCAGAGATATGAATGGCACATTGAAAATGAGAATTAATAAGAGACATAATATTCAGATGTAGAATTTGAATATGCAAAAAGTAAACAAAATGTTTGGATTAGCTTACTCAAAATGATTTGTTCTGAATGTATGCTAAATCACTACAATATTGCATTTTTTAATTTATTTTGTCTTGTATTTACTTTGCTTTTTTATATGATATAAAATGAAATAATCTTGTTTTGTCACCTTTGTTATTTTCTGGGACGCATATGATTTTTAGGTTTATTAGTTGATGTAATATTGATGAAACCAGCTTTCCTGTTAAGTGGTCAGCTTTAATACTTTATATTTAAAATGAATATATGTTCATAGATTTTTTTTCTGTTCTGCAAGTGATTTACAGAGAAATATTTTTGTGCTGTTTTGTTGATAATGGCATTGTGAGCAGAATAAAAATTGGTGAGAGATTAAATGCTCATCCTCTTTTAATCATGCACAAAGTCTGGCGGGTGTGCTGATGTTTGGAGTAGAGGACATATCTCTTTGTCTAATGACATAAATGTAAAAATGAACCTAAAGCAAAAATAACAGTGCTGTGCTTTCATCCTGCAGTTCCTGGAAGGCTGATGAGATGCAGCAGAAGTGACACAGAGGTAATGTGTAGATTCAGGCGACAGTTCTGCAGTCAGATGGATGAAATAGTAAAACAAGATGGACTGAGATCATCCCAAAAACATTTTCTATCCTGACTATCCTGTTAAAATAAAGGATAATAATAGTAAATAACGGCTTTTGAGTCTTCTCCTATAATGCCTGATGAGTTTGGAGAACACCTGACAAGAGATCAGAGACCATTCCTCCATACAGAATCTCTCCAGATCCTTCAGATTACCAGATTAATGTTGGTGCTTCTTCTCTTCAGTTAAACATGGCAGAAGCTTCATTTTGTGCTTAGTGACACATTTTTGTGTTGATTTTGATGTTTGTTTTGGACCGTTGTCCTGATGGAAGATCCAACCACGTCCCATTATAAGATTTCTAGCAGAGGTGGTCAGGTTTTACTTTTTTTTTTGAAAATCTGTTGGTATTTGCTAAAATCCATGATGCCATGTATCTGAACAAGATGCCCAGGACCTCCAGCAGAAAAATAGGCCCCCAACATTAAAGATCCATCAGTATATTTAACCGTGGGCATGGGGTACTTTTGATTCCTGTGTGCACCAAACACATCTGGTGGGTTTGCTGCCAAAAATCTTTTTTTTTTTTTTTTTTTCAACTGACCATAAAATCCAGTCCCTTTTGAAGTTCCAGAAGTGTCTGACAACTAAATATGCTGGAGTTTGTTTTTAGATGAGAGTAGGGGATTTTTTTCTTGAAACCCTCCCAAACAACATGTTATGTTTATTTTTTAAGTTTTCTGACCCCAAGACCAAACTAATATCCACAATTCTCCATCTGTGATCCTTGGAAAGGCTTTGGCCACTCAAACTTTCCTCCTCGCCGTGCATTAAGACAATATAGAAACATGTCCACTACGGCCTTAACGAAATTCACCAATGATTTGTTTACTTCCTTTGATAAAGGCCAGTTACTGGTGCAATCTTCGTTGATCTCTCTAAAGCATTTGACATGGTGGACCATTACCTTCTGCTTGATAAATTACACACTGTAGGCTTTGATCAAAACTCTCTCCTCTGGTTTAATTCCTATCTCCATAACAGACGCCAATATGTTTTTTTTTTCAAGGCTCAAATTCGGATTATTTGGTTGTTAACGGTGTTCCTCAAGGCTCAACACTGGGTCTTCTGTGCCTTTATTAATGACCTTCCCAAAACTTGCTCATGCTCTTCCATTCATCTTTATGCAGATGACACTGTCATTTACTCTTCCCCTTCTCTGCAGTCAGATTTTAACTCATTGCAGGATTGGTTTTACAAAAACAAACTTGTCCTCAATAAAAAGAAGTCTTGCAGTATGCTGTTTTTTAAAAAGACGCCACCCCTCGCATTCCTTTGATTTAGATATTAGTTTTAATGACGGGTCACTCCTCATTGAAGTTAATCTATTTAAATATCTTGGTCTTTGTCTGCACCAGAACTCTCCTTTAAGCCTCACATTAATTTTGATCAAAAAATCGTATGGTTGCTTATGTTCTCTTTATCGCTCAATTCATTGTTTTTCATTTCAAGACAGAAAAAGATTAATCTCCCAATTAATTCTTCCTATTATTGACTATGCAGACATTATTTACCAAAACACTTCAGATACCAATTTAAAACCTCTAAATGTCATTCACAATACTTTATGTAGGTTTGCTTTGAGATGTCCTTACAGAGCCCACCATTGTATGGAACTCTTGATTGGCTCCAATTAAAATCCCGAAGGCAATATCACTGGTTCCAGTTTCTTTTTAAATGCATTCATTTTAATTGCCCTTCTTACTTAAAACAGCTTTTGGTTCCATTTACATCCTCCTATCCCTTTCGACACATGCAGCATCCGTTTTTCTGTGTCCCGAGAATTTTTACTGAAGTCGACCGCAGGTCATTCCAGTACAAAGCTCCATCTGACTGGAACAATCTCCCTTCTCTTCTCAGATCAATCACATCTTTCCGTCTTTATAGGACTAATCTATTTACTCGTCTGAAAATAACCTGCTCATGTTTTTAAATCAAGGCTCCTATACCAACGCTTATCACTTATCCTGTTTATTATATTGATTTATTCATTTGTATGTCTGTTATCTCTCAGGGTGCAGGTACATTTTGATTTCCATGTTTGCACTAAAATGTATGTCCTCTTGTGTGTACATGCTCCTGTTTGTCTAATACAGTTGTAGACGGTAGGTGGGAGAATAGGGGAGTGAGCTATTTGTATGTTTAAGTGATTTTATTTGTTTGTTTTTTGTTTTGTTTATTTGTTTGATTGCTTTAAATGTGTTGTATTTTGTATTGTAGTTTATATGTGTTATTGGGACCCCCTCGAAAATGAGATGTTGCATCTCAAGAGACTATCCTTTCAATAAATTCAAACTCTTCCAGGCAGATTTGTAACTTCTTTAGTTGATTGGAACTTGATGGAAATGGGAATTTTCAATGCTTTAGCTATTTTCTTACAGCCACGTTCTAATTTGTGAAGCTTAACAATCCTTTGCTGTAAATCAGAACTATATTCTTTGGTTTTACTTATGATGGATGATTAAGGGAATTTGGCCTTTGTGTTACCTCTTATTTATACTCATGTGAAACAAGAAGGGACTTTGGCTAGCATATCTGCATTGTGTTATCATTTCAGGCAGCTGTAATAAATCTTTCAGGAAACGCTGGAAAAAATGCTTACTGTAGGGAAGCAGAGATCTGCTGACAAACAAAGTTGCTTCACAGATTTAAAAAGCTGTAGAAGGCCTAAAATTTTGTCAGATCTCTCGTTTCTCTGTTCTTTGCTTTCCCGCGCACAGTCTCCTCAGCTCGGGTTTCAGTGGCACTGAAACTGACACCAAAATTAAAACAAAACACTGAAGCGCATATGAATTAGTGATCGTCGCTGAAAAGATAAGCTAAACTTAAGAGGACAATTATGGTGGGTCATGATGAATGGCTTTTGAATGGGAAACCTTGAGCATATGCAGTGGTTACATAGCCAGTGTGCGGATTAGCTTTCAAGGGCATATAGCGCTATCAATTGAGGTTTATGTGGCACTCAATGTTTTTTCTTAGGAAAATACAAAATGTATTGTGCATTTTGTATGTAAATCTATGATAAATAATGACAGTAAGCTTCCTACGTTTTGCTGATCAGCCAATACAAGCGGCCCATTGTTGCTATGGTTACTTCATCAGGTGCTAGCAATTTACGGTTTTGCGACAATAAAACTTTAAAATTAAGTTTTATCCTTTTTAAACGTTTGTAAACACTATAAAATGTACACATATCATGTACTGATTATATCTGTTAAGAATAAGTATGTTTGTCTATATAGCTTGTTTCCACAAATGAATAAAAAGTAAAAAAAGGATAATTCAATTGCGACTTTTATCTCACAATTTGAACTTTTTTTCTCACAATTGCGAGTTTTATCATCTCTGCGTGATATAAACTTGCAATTGTGAGTTATAAAGTCAGAATTGCGTGTTATGAAGTTATAAAGAGATATAAACAATTCCGTAATTCGCAATTCTGACTTTATAACACGCAATTGCGACTTCATATCACAATTATGAGAAAATAAGTCAGAATTGTGAGATAAAAACTCGCAATTACGAGAACAAAAGTCGATTTGTGAGTTTATATCTCTTTATAACTTTATATCACACAATTCTGACTTTAACTTGCTATTGCATGTTTATATCGCAATTTTGACGTTATAACACAACTGTGAGAAAAAAGTCAGAATTGCAAGATATAAACTTGCAATTGTAAGAAAAAAGTCCGAATTGTGAGATAAAAAGTCACAATTATCTTTTTTGGCAGAAACAAGCTTCCATATAAAGGAGACGACATACAAAGAACGAGGCCCAATCTTTCCTACATGACCACGAACACAGATTTAATTTAAATTTAGGATATTGTTCATATGCCTCTGTCCACATTAGCCTGTGAGAACATGAAACGCTTGGCTGTGACATCATCAGTTTTATCTGCTGCTAACAACAGTGTCACATGACTGTATCTGATTTAATCTCTGTGCCCTTTCTTCACACAAGCCAAGCTTCAAGAAATACCACCCAAGAACGGACTCGCCTGTCAAAACAGCCATCAGGACAAAGTGTGAACTAACCAAAGCCAAGGGTTGGCTGGTCATTGAGCAACCAAATAGCCTGAATTACATGCAGCTGACATACTGTGACCTAAACAGTCAAAATACAACAGAAGCACTATGATCCATTCTATATGTAGCCACCCGTGCTTTGACAATAGTCTTTTCTCATTATATCTTGGCTGCTGCTGTCTTAAATTGATGCAGGTTTATTTTGAGTAGATGAAATGTAAAGTACAGGTACAAAAATAGCTTTAATAAGTCATTAAAAATGTACTCTTATCAACTCAAAAGAGTGCATTTAAGAGTTATATACTACTATATACAAGTGCATTTATGGAGCTTTCACAGTTCACTCTGACGGTACAGTACATTGGATTCAGATTTTGGCTTCAGGTTCTGCTGTTTCGATGTCAGAGAATGGTACAAAATCTGGATGCTTCTGGTGAGGAGGGAGGCACGGAATCTTCCGGTAGCTTTGGAATGCCATCCAGAACTTGAAGTTTTGGCAAACAGAAGAACACACTGCAGAGGAAACGGCACAAATCTCAAGGTTAGACTTTAAGGTGAGACTTGGCTCCCTAATGAACGCTTGAAATGAACCATCACATCTTTGGTCAGCTCTTTTTTTAGTAAATTATATCTTCTGGCATAGCTATTAACTTGAGGCATAATGTGATTTTGGAGACAAATTATGCTGTATGGCGTTTTATAATAATTAAAAGCTGTAATTAGCTGATTAGTTTTAATCAATCCACTGTTTTGACAGCAAGTTATTAAAAGCTCAGTGGTGTTCTATATACCCTTGTGGAAAAGAAGTGTGGTTAACTGTATTGAATGTGCACTTGTAGTGTACTTCAAATCTGAAAAGTATATTTTTAAAAATATGTACTTGCAGATAATATATTATGTTGTAAATAAAAGACCACTTAAGGGTATTTCCAATCCACTTTTCATGTTTCTTTACACAGTTAAAGGGATAGTAGAACAATGACAAGTCTGTCATCATTTACTCACCCTCAAAATGTTCCAAACCTGAATTAATTTTTCTTCCGCTGATCACAAAAGAAGATATTTTGAAGAATGTCGGTAACCAAGCAGTTGATGGGACCCAAAAGACTACCATAGTATTTTCCCCCCCCATACTATGGAAGTCAATGAGGTCCATGAACTGTTTGGATGCCCATGTTCTTCAAAATTTCTTCTTTTGAAGAATTCAAATATATTCATTGGAGCACAGACTTTGGTCTCTTTTTTAAAGAGGACACTTAGCAGATTATTGTTTAAGTTTTTTTATTTTTAAATGAAACAAAACAGTTATACAACTTTAAGTTTATTATTATGAAAAATGCATACAAATACTCTTTTTAAATTTTATATGAAATACATGTTTTCCAAAACATGTTTTAGTCTAAAACTGTGAGAAAATCAAAGTCATAAATCTAAACAAATTGTGTTCCAAATCTGAGGTTGATTTCTCAAAAAATAAACTTTTTAGTTAGATTTTGTTTGGGCGCAGTACCAAAGGTTTCCACTAATTGAAACTCGCTTCCCATTCGTTTCCAATGCGGTCATTTTCGACTGTGAACAGTACAAGTGTGACTATTTTTTTTCAGGACCATTTAACCTTTTCGAATCATGTCCATAACAAGGGCCTTTGCCAAGTTTCATACCATTCCAATAAAGTAAAAGATTTCTCTCACCGTGAGCGGTAGTCCTCCTGAAACTGGCAAGGGTTGCATTTGAGGGTCAGAGATCGGAGCGGCGCGCTCCTCAGCAGAGACAACTCGCCCAGAGAGGAAATACTGTTTTCAGACAGGCACAAGTGCTGGATCTCAGGAACCTTTGGCAGCTGACGAATGGACGTCAAGTTGTTCCGGTGAAGATTCAGGATTTTACATCTATAACACATGCACACTCTCAATCACAAGTTTTGTTAGTGATTGTAATGCGTCCCAATGTTCTGCCTCGTATAACTCACACAAAAAATTGCATGAATGATAAAATATTAAAGCAAGCAGTATTATTCTAAAGAAAAAATACAAGCCAAATATTTCACAAAAAAATGTATAGGTAACGTGTTGATCTACAGTGAGGAGAAAAGTATGTATATATATATATATTGAAATGATATTCACTGACACTAATTGCAACCAAAGTGTCCAAAATAATTTTGGAGCCACTGTATTTATGTTTCATTCAGTACAAAAATGTACTGATTATAAATGAAATATTATGATATTAGCAATGCAACTCTTTTATCAGAAAGAGACATTTTCAAATAAAATAACGTGATTAAAGAGGCTGAGTTTGATGCTGATACATAATTAACAGTTTCCTTCTTACTGTAAAATAAACTCCTCATATGAGATTACAGCACACAGCTAAAGTTGCACTACATGTATTTTTACACAGCCATACACATACTGTTACCAAACAACTAATGCAATATAATAGGACAGCCTCCGTTAAAGAAAGATCAATGGGAATTTGTGTTATTATAACCAACCAGATCTGCGCTCCATCACAACTCATGACAGTGTCATCAGTACTCAGAGTTACCTTCATGTGCACTATCTTGCAGTTATTACAGTCTAGAGGTTAGTTTGGTACCTTGGCAGTCTGACAGAGCTGAGATCCCTCAGAGCGTTATCCACCAGCTGCAGACGCTCCACCCGGATCAGTCTCCTCAGGATGCGGATGAAGTTCTCCAGCTGGTATGGATCTCCCAGGTCCTGATAAGACAAGTTCAGCACCTGCAGTCACAGAGACAGAACTTTGAATGCAATACGAAGCTGGATAGACAGAATTTTTAGCATCAGTTTTCAGTGTCACATGACCATTCCGAAATCATTCTACAGGTTTTCTCAGTCGCTTCGGTGCATTTCTCAAATCATCCTTAATATTTGCAAAGAAGTACGTGCATTCTCAAAACAATTCGTACAAACAGCACCACACATTGGATTACCTGCAAAAGCCTGTAACTTTTTTAAAATCTTTAGTTCATCTCTCAAAAGTAAGTATTTATGTCAATGAACATATCAGTGCCATCAGAATGAAAATACAAGATACAAGATTCACAAACAAGATAGTCAAAATGCTTAGTCATGTTGTCAATAAAACACTGCATTCTGTTAGTATTACCTGATGTAAACTATGGCAACAGTTTGGATGACAGTTACTGTATTGAAATGTTCAAAGCTGCGCTTCTTCTGTATGCCATATATCCATTTCAAAAGTACAAATTTACGCACTACTGTACGTGAGTTATTGATTGAAAGAGACTGGATAGGATTCACAGTTACACTTTTACTAGTGGTCTGGCAAAAAAAACATTACAATATTATTGTGATATAGAAAAGAAAAAGAAATTTCGCACAAAGGCGAAAATACAATATTAGACAGGCAAACACAGGAAAGACCCCTTAGGCAGAAATTTCCTTTTGCATGCACTGTGTGCTTGCCAATTGAAGGTTCATGAGATGCAACTTTGAGCTATTTCAGAGAACTGGTTTCTCATTGTTTGATCTACATTCTCTTCATTAGTGAAAGTCAAGATTCACCTCCACAATTCATCAATGCATGGCATATTTACAAAAAGTCTAATAGAAATGTGTAGAAAATATGGTTGACAGTTTATGACAACTAGATCAACCATTTTGCATTTAATGACTTATACGATGAACTGATGACTAGATGTTTTGAGGGGTAAGAAGACTATTGCACAGAGAACTATTTAATACATTTTGAGCAACATGGCATTAGCAACTGTAGGAAACCGCAGACAATTTTACATAATCAATTGCATGAATTTACTAAAGCAATCACAACTTGTTCAAAAGAATGAGAAACTGCTTTATGATGTGCAGAAGTGACTAGATGATGTGGAGGTTGAACAAGTAGTTTTGAGAATTTCATTTCTGATCTGAGAACTGCACCAAAGCGAATGAGAAAAACTGTAATATGCTGATTTGCTGCTCAAGAAACATTTCTTATTATAAGCAATGTTGAAAAAAGTTATGCTGATTAATATTTTTGTGAAAACCGTGATACATTTTTTTCAGGATCCTTCTTTGATTAATATGAAGTTCAAAAGATAGATTGGATGGATGGATGGATGGATGGATGGATGGATGGATGGATGGATGGATGGATGGATGGATGGATGGATGGATGGATGGATAGATAGATAGATAGATAGATAGATAGATAGATAGATAGATAGATAGATAGATAGATAGATAGATAGATAGATAGATAGATAGATAGATAGATAGATAGAAGGATGCTTGTTTGGTGTCTCACCACACAATTCTCCCAGTTCTCCTGAAGTCTCTCCTCCCATTTCTGTCCTTCATCCTCTCTCCTCTTCCTCCTGCCTCCTCTGAGAAACATGTCTTCACTGTTAACAGACAGCTCGTCTTCAGCAGGTCCTGTTTGATGACATCACTGATTGTCTGTGTCCAGTGATTATATGCCACAAAAAAAACTATAAATGCATAGTGACCCAGAATGGACTCTTACCCTCTCTGACCCTGGGACAGGCGAGCTGGTCTCCGCGGACATCATGCTCCTCGAGCCAGTGCCACGAGGCAAACCTGAACCGGCTGGATGGCAACTACACAAAATAAACGTAATGACAACATTCAATGTCCATACAGTATAGACAAATAAGGTGTCAATCAAACCACACATGATACTTTGCAATCATATTGACTTTGAATTGGCTTACTGGTGTGGCAACAATGCCAGAGTCTGGAGTCAGTTCCACAGAGAAAGGAGTGTGTGTGTCGCTTAACTCAGAGTAGTGCGAGTGAGACTTCGGAAAACTTTCACTGCTGGTGTTCACTCCAGAGGAACTAGACAAAGAGAGACTGAAGTCATTAACAAACATTACTTCGGCCTCATGCTTAACATTCAAATTACATTCAAATTTGAATCGATATACAAATATAGCTATTTGACTTCACATTACCTTGCTATGATAAGCTTTATACAAATAAATAATATTATTAATGACATATAACCAACTAATTTCAATAAATTTGCACAAATATTGACAGATCCTTGGCTGTGGCCAAAAACATAGTGAGTTGACTCCCCCCAAGATCATGTATATACTGTATATAGTGTACTGGTCAAAAGTAAAAAAAAGACTATTTTTAATGTTTTTGAAAAAAGTCATAGCCTATATATGTAGTATATATATGTACTATATATATACACATACACACCACTAAACTAGGAAATCCCCAGCTCCATTTTTGAAATTCCGTTCAACATATGCTACTGCAAAAATTAAAAATGTGCGGTTGTTATTTAATGTTTTTTTTTTATTATAATTAATTATTAGCCATACTTCCTTTGTTCGTTCGTTCGTTTGTTCATTTATTTATTCATTCATTCAGATTCAATCATATTAAACTACCACTTAATTTATCAAATGACACACCATCCTTATAGAAATTAGAATCATAGATTCGATAGAACACCTACGACACATGTTCCTGCCTAGGGAGCTCAGCAGGCATTGAGACACATCCTCTGTGTGTAATAAGAGCCCGTGCGTCCTTACATCCGCTGGGCTGAGGTTCTGGTGTAGATTACCGTGAACTCTGCACCCTGATCCGGATTAAAGTCACCCACGCCACCCGAGCACACCCGCACATTATATCAGAACAGTATAAGATGTGCTCATGTTAACGCTGTAATGGCTATTGATGATGTGCTAGGTTTTGTGAAGCTGCTACTTGTAAATACACATTATTTTCACTTAGTGATTCATTACAATATCATTAAATATTTGTAACATGGACATAGATTACATAATGTCATACTAATGTTTTAATATAATGTCTTAATAACTGTGACAATATCATAATTACCTAAAGCCTATTTAGTCCACGAATAAAATTGCTTTAAAGGTAGATATTCATGTTCCAGTGGTAATTCCCATAAATTATGCAGAAAAGTAACTATAAACAGTCTTCCAAACCTGAATGAAGCAGACAGATCTAAAATAAAAGCCAGCTGATCATGCGTTTTTGTTCCAGACAGTGTACAGAAAAAAGAAGAAGAAGAAGAAGAAGAAGAAGAAGAAGAAACAGCAAGACATCTCCATGTTTCAAAACTTTTCCTACCTTTCGGACATGTCCGTAGGTTCTGACAGATCCCTTTGGCATTTGACATGCAGTGAAGAGTATTATTTACAAGGAATATAGTGCGGTTTCCCATTGATGATGGATGAATAGTGTGCTAAAGTGCGACAGGTGAGTGTAAGCTCTGCGCATGCGCGCAGCAGCGTCAGCTTCAGTGATCTGCGCACGGAGGTCAACTAGGGCAGCAGTGTGTGTCTAAGGTTGCACTTCAGTGACTTTTGGAAAATGCAGTATATCAATACCCCTTTTATGTGGTCATCATTGTCATATTGAGATTTGTACTTATGAAAATGAATTTGTCACACCGCTAGACCATTTAAATAAACTATAGAGTGAGGGAAAACAGTACAACAGTAGGCTAGTGTGTGTGTGTGTGTGTGGGGGGGGGGGGGGGGGTAAATGTATAAAAGTATACATTTACTGACAAATCAGAGCAGTTTTAGTTTATAAGACATGCCAAAATAACAGTAGATATTGATTTTCCAAAAAAATAGGCTGATTTTCCATGCTGAAAATCAGCCTATTTGAAAAATATTGTTAGCTGATGCTAACTGGCTAGCTAGCTAACTAGCTAGCTGATACTAAATTGAGGGGATTTTTAAATATTATGTCCAAATATTTTTATTCAACCACCAATTACATTTGATGGAAAACCAACGGTTGTATGATAGTGGGAAGCGTTTTACCCATAGATATGGTTTTACCCCACTAGATTTGGGAAAAAAACTTTACTGCTGAAAATTGTATCACTTGAGATCAGTTTTCTCTTAGGTACGTCGCCAGTGTAAGCTTCACAGTGAATTCTTCTACTTCACTCTTGTCAATTTAGTCCATAGCAATAACAAAAACGTATCAACTTTATCTATTGGTATCTACAGGCCTGAGCGGCTTCAACACGCAGTCTGTCAGAGACGATAAATACCTAATAAAACATAATTGACTCTCAAAAGCATATATTCGTATTATATATATATAATATAAATAAATAAATAAATATGTATATGTATATAATGACTTTTTCTGCAAGATATATTGGTGAGCCTGTAGGTGGCGACAAGTGACAATCTTTATGAGTGAATTATTCAATAAACCGATTCGTTTACAAAACTGATTCATTCTAACTTTAGATTGAACTAATTTGGTACCAGGTGCTAGGTGAATTTTGAAGGGGCTAGAAAGGCTGATGAAGTGGGCAAGGATGTACTTTAAGCCTGCAAATCAAGATCTGTAGTGCTGAAGAAGGGGAGAGTCTCAGATTTAGATTCTCAATAGAGGTTACCAAATCCCAACCATCACAGGTAATCCTGTTAAAATGTATGCAGCACTCAAGGACAAGGCAGCAGTAAGAGGTACTTGTGGGGAGTGTGAGCAATGGTTGCAAAAGTCGACAGGAGTGGTCACCCAGGGCGGTTCAAGACTTGGATTTATCAACATGGCATACTACCAAGAATCATCTGGCCACTGCTGCTATAGGAGTTCACAATTGCCAAACTTGATATGGTAGTCAGTCTGTTCTTGCGACGATGGCTGGGTCTCCAAGAAATATTTAGCTATGAATGGGAGCTTCTGCAAACTAAGACTCCCCTTGACATCTATTGAAGAGTTTAAGGTAATGCTAATGTGAGAGGAGTGCTGTTTCAGAACCGAACACAGAGCTCCAGCTTCAATAAAGCAGGTTATGGCAGTGGCCATAAATCACACTTACAGTGGACAGTGTGCTTGGACTGCACAAGAACGGATTGTCTTCATCATGGCTGGAATCTTCTGCAACAGCACAAAATACTTTGTTCATTTGTAAGATTTATCTGCAAGCAACTCAAATTGTGATAAAACATGAAGTAGTTTCAATAGAGTTGGTCTTCAAATAGACATTTTACTCTGTTTGAACACTGCTTTGAGCACCTTCTCTCGCTTTGGCATATAATCTCACTTAATCACGCAAAATTACGCACTAGACATATTTTAAATGTTACTAACCTGACTGTTTACATTTACATTAACTCCACCAACATAAGTGCACCTATTGTCAGTAAAGTAATATATGTTGCTTGTCTTTGAAGTGGATTGTTATAGTTTTCAATAGAGGTTATCTTAGACATCAAAAGTGTGTGCTGGCAGTGTGTGAAACCATAGGCTAGACTAGAGGCTTTTCTGTATCTATATTTTGGATCAATTCTGAAATGTCAAAACTTCTGTCACTAAAGTTACACAAGACGACAAGTTGAAGACATTCATCTTTATTTCTGAAATAGAGAATACAGCGGGTATTTTTTCAATTTTTATACCAAATGCACTCTCTCTTGGTCTGCCTGAGTCTCCATGGCAACAGCGCTCCACTACCTGTACATTCGCAATCTTACATTAAATCAAAAACTCATATTTATATAATAAGGCATATTAGTATGTCAGCAGTAGTTCAGCCATGTACAAAACCAAACAAAGGTGGTGGTGGTTGAGGGGAATAAAAGACCTTAAGTGAGTCTACATATAGAGAAGTGCACAAATCCTTGCAATAAATATCAACGTTTTCTCTACGTAACACAATAGCAAATATACAAGAGAAGAAATACAGGAATTACAGGAACGAATTATGCTGGTGTGGAATAAGACGTGATTGAATGGGAATACATGGAATGGAGTGATTGCATAGTGTCGGCCCAGATCCGGGCCACATCTGGTACATGTGGATTCAACGCGTACCAGATGTGGGCCGCATCTGGGCCGACACTATGTTGCTGTCTGGGCGACTTCAAATATTTACAGCTCTGTATTTCCTGGTACGGTTAAAGCTTATGAGTATCAAAACACAATCACTTTCATAATATAAATATCTTGTTTATATAATATTTTCCTTTGTGTTTAGAAAACCATGGCAAAGTAATGAGTTTGCTTTCTGTGATGTAACTCGTGGTTGGTAGAAGATAAGCATGAACTCGGCTGAGTGTCAAGTTGTGATTGCTGGGCTTTTACATGTCAAAGTTGTTGTCAAAGGGCTCGATGACTTCAGGATTCATAACCCTGCCCATAAAGAGGATTGATCCTATTAGAAAACAAAATAAAAACAATTAATTAACAGCACAACTGATAACATTCACAGAAAAAAAAAAAACCCACAATACTAAAATAAGATTTGTGCTTTATATATACACATTACAATACCATTCAAAAGTTTGGGGTCAGTAATTATTTTTTATTTTTTTTTAAGAAATGAATACTTTTATTTACACTTTGTATTTTTGGACCTGAAAAAAGTATAACGGTTTTCAGCATTGATAATAATAAAAAATGTTTCTTGAGCAGCAAATCATCATATTATAATGATTTATGAAGGATCATGTGACCCTGAAGACTGGATGCTTAAAATTTAGCTTTGCCATCACAGAAATAAATATAAAACAGTTATTTTAACATGGAATAATATTTGGTAACACTTTATTTCAATAGTCCACTTTAGACATTCTACTAACTATAAATAACTTTGCAACTATATGTCAACTAACTGTCATTAGAGTATTAGTAGACTGTCTGCTTAATATTTGCAAACACTTTATTTTGATGCTCCCCAACAGACATTCTACTGACTATAAGTAACTTGGCAACTACAAGTCAAATTATTCTACTAACCCGAACCCTAACCTAACAGTCTACTGACAGTCTACTAATACTCTAATGAGTGTTAGTTGACATGTAGCTGCAAAGTTACTTATAGTTAGTAGAATGTCTAAAGTGGACTATCGAAATAAAGTGGAACCTAATATTTTACAATATCATTGTACACGGCCCTCATCTGGTACACGTGGATTCCACACTGTCCAGATGTGGGCCGGATCTGGGCCAACACTATGTTGCTGTATGGGTTTTAACAGCAGTGTATATATTGTTGTTTTCAATTTGTGTTATGGTCATGGTTTTTTGAAGATGGCATGTACCTGTTTTTCTGTTTCTGATGACGAAGAAAAAAGGGTGGTCAGCCATGACCTGTGGGTAAAGCACCAGCGTCCTCGTCAATGCTATCATACCTGTGGGAAAGACAAACAATAGTGGCTCAGTGATGTGAAACATTTCTTTTATTTAATTAAAATTTTTTTTTAATTAATTTTAATATTTTTTATTCAAATTAATTGTAATATTTTTGTGGGGTTTAAAATGAGGGTGTACAATCCTTGGGGAAAACCTTTAAGTAGTTTGGCATGATCTTTTGGTTTAAAATATTAATATTTAAAAAACTGTTTGTTCACTAAAAATCCGTTGTTTAGCGTCAATGCTGTGTTAACAACATGCATAACCATAAAACTGGGAATTATATTCTTCCTTCAGGCCCTCAAGGTTAGTTGATCAAATTTGTCCTTGTTCTGCAAAATGCTATTTAACTGGTATAACCTAATGAAAAGAATGGACACAAAAATGTTCTCCAAAAATAAAAATCTTTACATTCAAATTTACAGAAGCCACAAAAAGGTCCAATAAAGTGCAAAGTGCAAATGTTTTCGGGATCAACCCTTCATCAGTGCCATATAGTGTAAGCACATCTATTGACGAAGTATTACTGTAAACATCCTAATACGTGTATTGGCACAATACATTGTCACATTTAAGAGCAAAGTCATTATCACATATAAAAATGAGTAATGGTCATATATTCATATAAGTCCCTATATCCTCTAGGTATAAATTAAGAACTGGCCATGAATTGATTTTTCTGTGAAACAATTTTTGTGCATGGTTTACAAAGATTGTGGTGCACATCTGTTTTGTATATTTGTGTATATATATTTCTATCATTATTGAAATATATGGGTCATGTTGGTTTATTATAATTTCATAAGCCTATAACTAAGGCCTAATTGTCCAACTGATATTGGACATTTAAAATATACATCTAATGTTTTCGTTTTTTTTAACATCTAAGCGGCACATGCCTTATTTTAAAATCCTTTTCATAATTTCGGACTTCCTTGTTTGTTTTTGACATCAATACAGAACTGATATATAAAAACTAATATTAAAAGGATTTAACCAACACTACATGACGACTCAGTCAACCTTTTATGAACCTTGATTAAAAAGACTTGTGTTGAACAGGAGGGGGCGCTTTTAGCTTGTCTGAATGTACAAGATTCTCAAAGCAATTTACTGCAGTGAGAAAAAAGCGTATAGAGAACAGACAGAAAAAGGAAGGATGGGGAGGAAAGTTAAGGTGCACAAAAGGTAAAATTGAGAAACAGTGATAAAGGGGAGACTTGAAAAGGGAAAATTTGAATTAGAAATGCAGATAGAGAAAGAATATTAAATGTGTAATGTAATTATAGTAGAATGTGCCAGTAAAATAGAGATTAGTGTCACCTGATCCTGCGGCCCCCTCGGCCCCTTCCTCCGTCACCTCCAGGTAAGCCTTCTGCACAGCCTTCCCGATAAACAGATCCTGTCCATCTGTAGACAGACAGAATATGTAAATAAAGAAGATTACAGAATCTGAATATGCAAAGCAAGTTATTTCCATTTATTTATGAGCTGGTGTAATTAGGGATGCAGAGCAGTGTAAAAACACATACAGCTCATTCACAGATTATAGTTTTAAGGGCATATTTAGCACTGAAATAGAACAATTGATAAATTGAACATGAAATTTTTTATATAATAATAATAATGAACATGAAACACATGTAAAATAAAATACTTTTGAACATGAAAAAAATACTAAAATAATAATATTGAACATAAAAAAATATATAAAATAATAAAACTGAATCTGACTAATTGAAAAATGAATCAAATTAAAACAAAAACACTTTTGTTATTTTCACCACACCCAACACAGAAAACAAGATCATTTCAGCTGAATAAAAACGTGCTGTATGCATATATGATCATCACAATTAGACTTAATAATAATAATAATTATTATTATTATTATTATATAGCATATGCAAATAGATAAATAGAACGTCTTTGATGCTAAAAATGTGGGTGATGCTTGTATGAGCAAAAGTCGGCACAACAATAGCTGGGTGGTTGCCAGAGAAAAACAAGTGTGTTACATCCTGTCCTTGAGCTGTCAATCACATTTTGATCATCTGCATACATGTTCAGAATAACAAAGCGTTCTCATAGGTCAGTGGATTTGTTTTATCGATTACCTGTCACCTCGGTTGTCATGGCTGACAGATCGGCATCTTTGGTGAAGATGTTCTTAATGCCCAGCTGCTGCAGTGTGTCTCTCAGATCGATCTTTTGTTCCACCTTAAATCTAAAAAATGATCAGGTCAGTGTGAACTTTGTCCAAAAACAACAATTACACAGGTTTTACATAAATCAAAAATCATTTATAAATGAAATGAAAACACCTGGTAAAACAGAACACCGTGCGGCTCACCTGGGCAGGTAGACCTCCACCTTCTGCCTCTTGACGTTGTTGGCCCACTCCTCCAGCAGCTGGGCTTTGATGATGGGCTCCAGGGTGGCCAGAGGAACCTCCTGACGGGGCAGAACGATCATCATGCTCATGTCTTCTCCTTCATAGACCATCTCCAGGACCTGGTACGCTCCACCCGCCTCTGTGGTGCCATCGCTGAACTCTCCTGATGATGGAGAACATGGCGAGGTTAGTGATTATTAAATCTACTGAATGATGGAGCCATGTTACTTTAGTATGATTGAGATACTATAATACCGGTAGCTTTCATTCATATGTTGAAGTTTCATTTTCATTTTAGTTAAAGTTTTAGTAATTTTGTCATTTTTAAATGTTGGTCCTGGAAGAGCATTCTTATCAACTAAGTATGGCATTTAGCAGGATGTTTTGAAGTTCTGTACTGAGCCATTTCCAATGTCCTCGAAAGCTAAGTTAGGCAATTTCAGAGAGGCTAGCAATAGCAAGCTAGCTTTGAAAGCATGAGATCCAGCCCTCCCTTCAGAGCGTCTCCAAAGCCACGCCTCCTTCAAAACACATGATCACAACTCACACAGCAGCGTCATCTCATGTCTCAAAGCACATAACATTACAATAATAATGAATGTGAACAATTTAGAGAGCTCTTACTTTTACCCCCTGACTGCTTAAAATTAATTTCGGCGTTGATATTGATGACATTTATCTAGACTATATATATATAGAAACTCATAATTCCGAGTCTGAGGATGTGAACAGCTCCAGGCAGAACGTCACGGGTTGCCTTCTCTTAATTATGCTAGTTACGACAGGGAACTACGTGAACGCAGCATACGCTTGATGTTTTGGTTCAGGAGGAAATGGAAGCTTTAGCGTTAAATTCTGCCAGGAAGACTCAATTGCTACGTCACTTATTACCTTCTCATCTATCCAATCGTGTTCTAATACTTGCGGTATAAAAGACCAGTACTTACACATGTCTGAGTTCGCAGATGCTGACGCTTTCATTCACCTCCATCCTCCCTACCACCATCAAGATGGTTCCTTCCCCTCCATCCTCCCCACCACCACCAGGATGGTCCCTTCCCCTCCATCCTCCCCACCACCACCAGGATGGTCCCTTCCCCTCCATCCTCCCCAGCACCACCAGGATGGTCCCTTCCTATACCTCCCAGGGGGTCAGCTGCGCCCCTGCCTTCGTCTTCAGGCAGGAAATGCAGAGTCCGGATCCTCGGATTGCGAGCTATGGACGGGGCCTACGCTAACGCCAAAGAACTTTATTGACAGCAGATTTCTGTGCAACAACATTTTTTGGTCCTGAGACTTCCACAGACAATATATGTACATTTTTAATATTTAGACCACTTCTATTATTGATTGCTATCAGGATGCAAAAAGAGTTTCAACCAGTATAACAAAAAGTGTTTATGAAAAACATTACTTACCCTGAGCCAGAATATAACAAAAAGTGTTTGTGAAAAGCATAAAACCTAGCTTTAATGTGACTCTGCTTTTCCCGTTTTTAAGAGCTAGAGAATGCAAATGTTGAAGATAGCTCTGTCTCTCATTTACCTTCATCTGTCTTTTTTTGTCGAAGAGATGGATGGGACAAGCGCACTGCAGTGATTCTGTGGGATCTGAAAGTCTCAGCCTGACCAATCCGCAGTGAGCCATGCATACTATATACCACTGCTTTTGAAGAACATCTTACCATGACTGCATTTATTTGTTAAAAATACAGTAAAACTGTAATACTTTGGAATTTTTCAGCAATTTAAAATGATCTTCTATCTTAATATACTTTAAAATGCAAATTTATTCCTGTGATAGCAAAGCTGAATTTTCAGTAGCCATTACTTTCAGACTACTCTTTTCAAGCCAATATTCATACTTTCATTTTCTAGTTAAACTCCTGCAATCACTCCATAGGAAAAGACATACAGCGAATTAACAAATAATAATAAAAAAAACTAATTCAAGCCTGGTCTTACCGTAGTAGAAGTCTCCCTGCTGGTACATCATCAAGGTCTGAACTTCACTGCCATCATCCTTGGTGAAGGAGAAGGTTCTGGTGTTTTCTGGTCTGAACTGGTTCTTCCAGCTGCCCCTGAAGTACACAGCATTTACTAACATGATCATGTTGGAGCTGCTGAAGTCGTCGGCAGACACCAGGTTTTGGACTTTGCCTGCAACAACAACAAAAACCCAGACTGAAAAAAACGCTGCATGTCACAATCCTCTCTTTCTCGGAACAGGAAAGACGGCAAGATCTCTTCAGTGGCATAAAATCATCTCTCTTCCAAAGCTCTGGGATTTGTGCTGGTATCTGACAGTCCTCCTGCGAAGGCTAAAGCTGACTGTGAGAAAATGGATCTGCCTGGAAATGGATTGGAAATGTCATTATTATGCAGAATATGACTGATCTGCCATTATCTACTTTAATGTCCTCCTTCACTAAAGTCATAGTAATTCCTCTTAATGCCATCTATTCATTTTGAAGAGAGTTTTACTTGAAAGTAAAATCATTCTAAATTGGATTACACGCTTTGTATTTATTCAGTGGTTAAATGACATATATATTTCTATATAATATATTTGGGGAAATTAATACTTTTATTCAGTAAGGATGTAATAAATTGATCAAAAGTGACAGTAAAGACATCTATAATGTTACAAAAGATTTCTGATAAAAATACATCAAGCTATTTTCAACATTGATACTAATAAGAAATGTTTCTTTAGCAGCAAATCACTTTCTGAAGGATCATGTGACACTGAAGTAATGATGCTGAAGATCATGTGACACTAGGGTTGGGTATCGGTTGGGTTTTATCCGATTCCAGTACCTACTCGGTATTTTTTAAACGGTTCCGGTGCTTAAACGGTTCTTAAATCGGTACTTAAGAAAATGAAACCGTACACACTTTATAAAAAAATAATACCCTTTAATTTACAGGGCCAAACTGGACACAATATCAACTTAAATCTTTAAACAATATAAATACAAGTAACATATGGTAATAATAAAACCAATATAAAATAAAAATTCATATTTACATAATATCAAATGAAACAATATTGTATCAAACAATGTAATAATACTGGAGATTAATAGAGATTTCTAGCAGGCAGAGCTGCCAACTCTCACGCATTGACCGTGAGGCTCACGCAAATGACCCTTTTCACACAGAGAAATCGGGGACAAAGAGGACACTGACACCGACAGACAAGACAGAGAAGGTTACTTTTGATATGGAACAAATCCACAGCTGTCAGATTCTGTCAATATTTTAACGAGATTCACACAATAAATAACGTTTTGGCTCTTTGAAATGTGACAGATCGCTGTAGCGCGTCAGTTCAAACGCCACGTGATACAGCAGCCTACAAATCCACTGCTTCTTAGCTACGCAGCGTTGAGTGAACCTATGAAAGAGAACATCTCTGGTTGCTGGTGTAACATGAACGGGACGCTGCCAAGCTCCTCGCGCTGCCGACCAGCTTCCTTTTTCGGCAGAGAAATCAGAGGAGCAGATGGCGCGCGCGCGCCAACATAATATGACGACGTAAGTGCGTCGATGCGGCGCCCGCGCCATCAGCCAATGAATTGGCTTGATTCTATATGGGATTCAGACTATCGGCACACCCAGAGGGCGTTCTGACACGTAGTTTTACACGTGAAATGCAGCCAAACCTTGCGAGAAAGAGCGCGCATGCGAGACAGAAGAAACTGTGCGCCAAACTGTGTAGCACACGCGCGGCGGAGAGGGAGAGAGCGAGAGACCTTGTGTGTGTGTGTGTGCGTGTGTGCCTAATGAAGTCAGGCACCGAAATCAGGCACCGAAATTTTCGTTCTTATTCGGTCTGGTTACTACCGTTTACGTCGGAACCGGTTCCCTATTGGCACCGAGTTTCGGTACCCAACCCTATGTGACACTGAGTAATGATGATGCTGAAAATTCAGCTTTGACATCAGAAATAAATTACATTTTAAAATATATTCAAATAGAATACAGTTATTGTAAAAAATATTTTACAAAAGCACACAGCCAGTTTGAATACATTTTTTCCTCAGTGGTGTAAGATGACTTACTCTCCGTGTGGTTCAGCACCCAAGAGTTGATGCGTTCAGCTACGGCTGCTGACTCGCTGAAGTCCACCGTCTCCAGCTCCGCTTTGAAGTACTTCTTCATGAGCTGCAGGAAGTCCTCATTGAAGTGAACCCCCCTCTGCAGAAAGAGGGAGTTGGCCAGCCGGACCACGTACTGCTCTTCGTCAGTGGACAGGGCCTGGGTCAAGTTACTCAGCAGAGAGAACTCCTCATCTGGAGCAGGTGAAGAGAACAAGAAAATGCTTTTGTATTATATGCTGCAATAGTAAGGTCCGGTATTAATAATCTCTTTAAAAATTCTAAATCTATTTAGAAACTAGGACATATTTCACTCCAAAATAAAAAAAAGTAAAATTTCACATTACTGTAAAGCAAAATAATAATAATTAAATAAATAATATACAATTCATTTAAATTTTGTTTAAATGTATTATTATTATTATTATTATTAATTTCTTTCCTTTTTTAACACCATTCCAGCTTCTATTGTTATGTTAATGGCGAGAGCCAGGTTTAGTTATTCAAAAATAAAAAAATGTTTAAAATAATTTTAAAGACTTAATTTGGATTTACTTGTTTAAAAACCTTTACAAAAGTATCAACAGAATAAAAGAAGTTTCTCAAAGGGCATTTCTCAAAGTATTACAGTCCAGCAAAATATGTTTAAAGGGGTCATCGGATGCAAAATTCGCTTTTATATGGTGTTTGCATATAAATGTGTCTTTGCAGTGTGTGGACACAACCACCATACAATGAAAAAAATCCATTCATCCTCAAAAAGCTTAAACACTCTCAGTAATCAAGCCGTTTGGATTTACTGAGCAATATGATGTCATATTGCTCATGCTCCACCCACGACCACTGACGGACTGTCCCGTATTAGCATATTTCATGTATTAACAAATTTCAGCCCTCAGCCATTTGTTTACTGTCCGCCAAGGCAGCACTTTATGTCTTGAGTGACACCCCCCATGGAAGAGAGGGGTGGGGTGAGCAGTTGCTTATTAGCATTTAAAGAGACATGCACCTAAACGGGTCGCTGTGAACAGAGCTGTTTTTGAGGAGGTAAAAAGGGTGTTGTTTACACAACCATTGAGGAATTTTAACCAAAGTATGTTACAAACTACATGAAGACCCTACAGAATCATACCAACTTGTGGAAAATGGGCATCCGATGACCCCTTTAATGGACAGTGGATGACAAGTATTTTTATTAATTATTACTTAAACTGTTTGTTTATAACCTCTAAACTAAAATTTCAGACTGATCTTTTCAAGCCAACATTCTAATAAATAAAGAAATATTATTTTGTTTTATATTTATAATGTTTTTTTTAAGTCGTACATAAACAATTTGTATACAGATATAGTCTGCTTTTACAATTAGAGGGAACATTGATCAGGCCTATATAAACTTCAAGTTTTTAAAATGATTTTAAACTTTCAGTCAGACTAATCTTTTCGAGCCAACAGTCAAATTTCTCATCACAGTAATGCAAACAAATAAATATTATTTTAAAGTTCAAACCATTTGTTGTACTGCCTTTAATTGATATAGAATCCCTGCTAAGATTAGTGGGAATCACACAATTTGTTTTTGGAAAATTAGCTTAATTGTAATGAAAATATCATATGACTATGAAAGTTTTGATTCTATTTATGCAAAATATCTATTTTCTTTTTTGATTTGTGGGTAAATTGTCACTTGGCCGTGTTTTCGTGAGATTTGCTTGTATAAACATTTCAAGTCAAACCTAGAATGATACCTATACTTTTTAGTGCTTTGAATCAAATGTTGTAATGTTATAATTAGTTTGGTGCAGAATTTGCTGAAATGCCTTTAAAAAAAATGTATAGGAAAAAGTGCTTGGTCACTGTTGCGGCCAACAGGGAAAAGACTCAAAAGTTGAAGATGAAAGAGAACATGTAACCTATCATGCTATAGATTTTGTTAACTGTACCTTCTCTGAAATGACTGTAGCCCAAGGCCTGTCTGATCTCCTCTAAAGAAGAGCCACGGGCGCCCAGCTCCACCATGCCCAGAGCCAGAGCCACGCTCAGCGGGGAGAAGATGATGTTCTCCTCTCCCCCCGTGATCTGGAGCTGGTGGTACAGTCTGACCGAGAACTCTGCCGTCACATCCTCAGGAACGTCTGCCGCCTGGCAACCACACCCCCGTAGTAACATCAGCGGCAAGAGTCCGAGCAACAACATGGTAAACGTGGGACGAGCTAATGAGAGACAGGAGAGAAAGAGTGAGTCAGAGTCAGAAGGACATGGTACTGGAAATATAACCCCACGTGAATGAGAGGCATCTGTATAGTGTGAAAGAGACACATCATGAAAATATTCGGCATATTCTTCCAAAACTTAATGGGTTATAATATTGCATTACTTCCTAAAAAAACCCAATTAATTACGTGAATTAGTTACTTTTTTATGGAAAATAATGCATTGCGTTACTTTTTCTGAGCTGGGCTTGCTTGTTTTTTTTGTTTTTGTTTTTTAAAAGCTTTCAGCTGTGCTTGTAATTCTGGATGGCAAGAGATTAGGACGTAGAAGAAAATTCCCTACTTTTAGTTCAGCAATAAAAAAAATTAAAAAAATGAATCTAATGTGACTAAACTAAACACTGATTTTTGCTTATTCATATGGTTGATTTGGATCATCAAATGTGAGCACCAAAGTCATTGGGTAATAAAGTGAGATTAAATACATAAAGTAGGCTATATGTGTATTATTCCAGGTTCGTGTAATATTCTGAGTTTGCATCTCACTGTTTTTATTCATTTTGAGAAATACTAAATCTGGTTTGTGCAAGTGAGATAAGTAAATGCATGCAGCAAGCTCACATTTAGTCTAGAACTACAATAACCATCATGTTTACGCAGCGCACACAACGCCTCTGCACTTCACTCCTAATTTCTCACTTGCGTTACTTGTTGAAAAAGTAACTCATATTTTGTAAATTTGAAAGTAATGCATAACTAATCGTTACTTGAAAAAGTAATCTGATTACTTTAACTCATGTTACTTGTAATTCGTTACCCCCAACACTGGTGCAGAGTTTATCGGTTTTGGAAGCTTGTTTCCACCACAGAATAAAAAATAAAAAGGTAATTCCGACTTTCTCTCACAATTCTGACTTTTTTTTTCTCACAATAGCGTGATATAAAGTCGCAAATAAACGTGCAATTCTTACTTTATAACACGCAATTGTGAGTTTATATCTCGCAATTCTGACTTTATAACACACAATTGCGACTTCATTTCAAGCAATTCTGACTTTATATCTCACAATTCCGAGAAATAAAGTCAGAATTGCTAGATGTAAACTCGCAATTGTGAGATAAAAAGTCGCAACTATCTTTTAAAATGATTTATTCTGTGGCGGAAACAAGCTTCCATAATCAGTGTACACTATTCCAAAGAAAAAAGGGAATTTTTTTCTGAATCAGTTAATAGTGAATCACCTTTTTCAAGTCCTAATTTACATGCAAACTAGCGTTATTGTTATTCAACATGAGTAAATGAGGGAATGAAATTGAGTTTATCTTCAAATACTGGTAGAATTTTACATTACAGCAAAAATATATGGAAATTCAGAACCTGTTTCACTCAAAAATATGCTGCATTATGAAAGTAAAATAGGTTCAGATACACTAACAGTCTCGCTTCCCCACAGGGTTAATACTTCTGTTCACAGCAAATACTTCACAGCAAACGTTCAATGCACCAGCATACCTGCTTATGCAAGCGAACAAACCCACACTTATGCACAGATATAGCTCTACCTTCATCCTAGAATGGCACAGTCTCCTGGCTTTAGTCGTTGCCAGGCAACAGTGTTTTCCACACAAACAAAGAATGCAGGGGAGAATGTGGCCTTGTGCCATTGTGTGATGGAGATAGAGAGGAACAGGCATGCCCTGCGTAAAGCTATAGCATGTTCTAGAATCTAGAATTATATAAGTTTGTATTAGCCTACTATATTACTAAAACTGAAATAAAAATAAATTAAAACTAAACAGAATAAAAAAAAAATCACATAACAAAAGTAATCAAATAAAACCTTAATTTCAACAAATTAAGAAACGATATATTGGAATAAAATGAATACATAATAATAATACAACACTTGTGACAGCTGTAACACCGGACCTGAGAATAAAAAAAAAAGCTGTTTCAAACTAAATTTTACATGAAGAAAAGTGGTTTGTGATGGGGTTTGTGAGTTTAATGAAAAGCTATTAAGTAATTAAATCATGCAATTTCTAAATTAAAATCAATAATTTAAAAATAAAAAGTCAAAATAAAATAAAACACTAAAATATGATATATTTTATTCGTCTACCTGAATTAACCGAACATTGAACATTAACCGAACATTAACCAACACCAGAGAACCATGAACTTATTTATCATTATTATTATAGATAACTTTAAAGGGGTGATTGATTATGATTTCACTTTTCTAACTTTAGTGTAATGTTACTGTTTGAGCATAAACAACATCAGCAAGCAAAAGATATTTGCTTTTAAAGCTGCAGTCCGCAGTTTTTCCTCTTTGTCGCTATCTCTGTTCGAAATCTGCAATTGCAGTCATTCGCGGAATTATCAACTCAGCTGTCAGTCACCGTGCCGGTGTGGATACTGGCATTCAGAATCACAGATTATTATTTTTGGAAGTATGACCAACATAATAATTTTCACCGGAAAATGTCATTTGAACAAGTAAGTAACATCCACTTTTGTTCTGGTTCTGACATTGCAGTAAATCGCGCTGATTAAATCTAAAAATCGCTTATCATCACGCAAAACCGTGCAAATTATATTTTGTTCTCAAATTGTAGATGTTAACAACGTCAGCATTGCGTGACTACATGTAATGTCCTTCCGATATGTATCCTTGTTTTCGCATGGGGCCGGTTGCAGTCTCTTTTTTTCTGTAGCCACTCCGAAGTCCGAGCGAAGTCTTTTGTATTTTACAGCGGGTGAATCTGTTGTCACTGGTGATTGTCGTTTGAACCTTTCTGGATCCACCATCAAATTGATAAGTTTAATTATATCAAGTGCTGTGAAAAAAGGCTATAAATCTCCACCTCCAACATCCTCACACGCAATATAGCCTACTAGCCGACACCTTCTTTATGTGTACAGATGTGACGTAATGACGCAAAGACATGCTCGAATCTCCCGCAGAAATCCACCAGTACCACTGGAATTAAAAACATTATTACAAGCTTACCGCTTTGAATCGAGCTAAGGCAAGCAGAGAGTTTTGAATACTGGCTGGTTATGTATTTTCTCAAATATGTATTTTGGATCATTTTAACCCAAAAAAAGCTACGGATTGCAGCTTTAAGGAAATCGTTTTTTTAACGACTACAACAAAGCTGGTATGGGACTACACGGCATTCCTCTCGGGTTAGTGACATCACTAACCCATCACTAACCTGTCACGGGTTAGTGACATCACAAATGCAATAGCATGTCACTCTGTAGGCATCTTACAACAGTTACCACACGATTGATTTTATAGAATATTATGATAGAATATGCTGCATGAGGTAATCAGAGCTGCAAACACGCACAAGCTCTTGAAGCTCCGCCCTCTGTCCCGAGATACCCCTCGCTGCAGACTGTAGCGCGGTGACGTCACGTATTCACGTCACATATGTACGTATGTGTTACCACGCATGCGCAAAGTATACGCATGTGTGCACGTGCAGTTCATTACAATCACTTCCGGCGATGGATTCGATGGCAGTAAGTAAATAAGCATTATTTATGCTGTTTTAACAATTGTTCTTTTGTGTTAACGGCTTTTAATTGTAAGATATGGAAGCTTGTTTCCGCTACAGAATGAAAAATAAAAAAGGTAATTGCGACTTTTTTTCTCACAATTGCGAGTTTACATCTCGCAATTCTGACTTTGTCAGAAAAGATGTCAGAATTTCGAGATATAAACTCGTAATTATGTGTTATAAAGTCAGAATTGTGAGATAAAAAGTCGCAATTCTGTCTTTTTTTTCCTCGCAATTGCGACTTTATTTCTCATAATTGCGACTTTATATCTCGCAATTGCGACTTTCTTTATTTCTCAGAATTGCGACTTTATATCTCGCAATTGCGACTTTATTTCTCAGAATTGCGACTTTATATCTCGCAATTGCAACTTTATTTCTCAGAATTCTGACATCATATCTCACAATTATGAGATAAAAAGTCGCAATTATTTTTTTATTTTATTTTTATTCAGTGGCGGAAACAAGCTTCCATAGTAAGAGATTCCATAGAGCGTGTAATAAATGTTTTAGATTTTACAAAAAATGTTATTATATGTTTTATAATCTCATATTATCAAAATGACTTCAGCGAGTTTTAAAATGATATGTAGAAGTCTTAGTTCGCCTTTAAACAAAGGCTTGAAAGATGTCTTCAAATAGAGCAGAAAGACTTAAATTAATGAAGTAATGTAGTTGATTGTTGCATCCATTGCAAAAGAAATGTTGTTCCTCAGTATCAGATCGTACTGTAAAAGTTACATTCATGAATGTAGTGAGTGTACTGTAAGTTATGTTAAATACATTTGTGGTGAAATTAATTAAAAAGTAATGGAGTTGAACATTGTATTTTGCTCAAATAAAATTCATTGTGATTCTCCTTAGTTGTTTTTATCATTTAGATAGCATAACTTTTTTTTTTAACTAGTTTATGTTGTTCATAAATAAAGAAAAGTCTCTTAGGTACTTTACAGACAAAGCCAATAACTTTGTTTAATATATATATAAAAAATTCCTTGTATGACTCTGTACTATATTAATGCCTTTCTTCAAAATGATTCAATATTGTTTGTTCTGTATTTTATCTAAATTAGTTGTTGTACTAGAGTGCATTTTCCAGACAATACAAGCAAGAGTTCCGGGTGCCGTACTCGTTGACTCTGTGCTTGCACTGCAATATAGAAGGACTGCCAAGCTGGGTCTGTAGGTGATGGCAGAAGGAGTCCTGAGTTGTTTTTATTCTGATAAGGAGGTTGAGGGCTATTGCTCAGTTGATTGTTTTTTCAATGATGGAGGGGAATTTCAAGCCGAGTAGGTGTGTGTGTGTGTGTGTGTGTGTGTGTGTCTGTGCTCGTGTGTGTGTCTGTCTCTCTCTCTGTGTGTGTGTGTGTGTGTGTGTGTCTGTCAGTGTGTGTACAGATGTATGTGATTATCTGTATTTGTACATATTTCTTTTACACAATTATCTTTGCTTTGAAATAAAAGTTATGACTGTTATGAGTTTGTTTTTTTGAGTTGGCATGCATAATATCAGATACAGAGATTGACAATGTACTGTATGTAGTTGGTTTAACTTCAAACTACTTTATTGGAATAAATGTTTTATGATAGCCTATAATGCACAAAAATAAACAATTATTAATGTAACGAGTGGCACGGATTCTATATCTCACAAGTTCAGACTCAGAAGATTTCCGGATCGACTCACTGAAGCAAAACTAGCAAAAGTCAATATTATAATAAATTAAAATGAGTAAATCACTCAGACTACTGTAATGCAATCTGCTAAATAAAAGGTAAGTATATTTTCTCTTTGTTGGCAATTTGAATAATTATGGAAATGAAAATAAAACAAAGCAATTAAATGACAGAAAAATACAGTACTTCAATTGAATTACATATACCAGGAAACAATGAAAATTCTCAATGTCACTTTTCGAAATCTCAGCCTCAATATTTAAATTCCAAATTCAACAATTGTATTCTCAATTTCAAAAATAAGAAATAAGAATGTTCATCAAAATGGAAAAACAGTTCAGTCCATGAGGAGAAAAAAAACTCAAATTCTTGTCTTCAGGAAAATCCAGGTAAAGTGAAAAGTGAAAAAAAATACCATGTGTGTAGTTCTGTCCTACCCACTCTGAAACTTTGTTTCTCACACTCTTTTACAGGTTTCCAGGGACGAAATGATGGGATGGCTCGCCAGTCCAACCAGGAATAGAAAATCCACAGCAGGACAGAAATCAGAATCTCGGCAGCAATTCAGGAACTCTCAACAGAGAATTTACAGGAAAAATATACCAAAACAAAAAAACCCGGCCTTGGAAACAAAGCCAAACACAATTATTAGTACATCATCCAAATAAAACTTTTTAAACAATTAATCAACATTCTCTTCAATTATTTAAATACATATGCATGCTAATCACCATGTGCTTGATTGACACACTTGAGTCTATGTACAGAGCTAGCAAAGCTAGCACCGCATGGCACACAATTTTCAATAAAGAAACACAATCTCAACAAATAATACATCTCTGCATTATTTAACGCAACTATATACCATTACATAGTATATTATGAAACATTTCCAAAATTTTTTCATATAACAATCCACTTTACTGATGCATTGTTCATATTACTACTACAAAAAAAAAAACGATATTCTCATTAATTAAACACTTTTCATAAAGAAAATTGTACTCACCAAGGAGAAATATAGATCACAGAACAAAAAAACAATTTTCCAAAGGAAAGATTAGAAAATTTCTCCTATCTCTTCAGTATGGGTTCAGCACGACGCGGTGAGTTTTCACAAAGCAGTTTCTCACGTGCGAGCTCTCTAAAGAACTAAAGCCTCATAAATCTACTGTGCTTCTTTATAATTTTTCGCAAAATTATCACTGTTCCTTCTTTCTTAACTCATTCAATCGATTTAATATCACTTTCGTGTCGTTCAGAATCTCTTGCAATCTTTCATCTCTGGTCTCGTCTCAGCTTGATAACCGATAGATCTGGAAATTATTTTCTCAACGGTGGGCGGAGTTAACCCTTCACCTACCAATCGGAAATTCACTCAAAAACGTTTTTTTTATCCTTTAATTATTTATAATGAAATAAATACATTTTATTTATAATTTTTCACTCACTATTAGTTTCATATCGATATGAATAAACCAATACTAATTATAAACACTAGTGACCCAAATTAATGTACTGGGTTACACTCTCCCTGCCTGAATATATGCAGGTCCCTCTGCATACTCACACTAAAATCATTTCTATCAGAGTCACTTCAAAGGGTCTTCCAAAGAGGTAGTTATCGCAGTACTCAGGCTTGATAGTAAAGATTGGATAACTAAACTAAGGGGATTACCCAATTGCGGGTACTGAAGTCTTTTGGGGGGTTCACATTGTCTCTTTGAACGTCGAAGACCTCCTCCAGTTTCAGTTAATCCACTCTGATTATCTTGAGAGTCACAAGGAGTGGCAGTTTCTTCTTGAGGGGAAAGGATACTTCTTTCTTTGTGTGAATTTCCAGATGATTGTCCACCCTCAGCATTAAATTTCTCACAATTCCTCACTGTTTCAATTTCTTTTCCAGACTCCTCAACTGAACTTTCGTCAAGAACTTCAACTTCAGGCAGATCTGCTCGGCTCCCTTCCACCAACTCCTCTGAAGTAGGATGATCAGCATTCTGCACATTGGAGGATTCCACATCAGGCAAGTTCCCATTTTTTCCAGCGGGTTCTTTCGGGATAAAACATCCTTCCTCCTTTTCAGCCTCATCTTCAGCTCTAGGTAAGTGGACTGTTCTCCCATCTCCAGTGAAAGATATGAATCCTGAATTTGGAAGAATCCTGGTTTCAACCTCAAAAAACCTTTCGGGAATATAATGGTCTACTGGGTCACAGTCTGACTCTGAACACTCATTTACACTCTCAAACTCTTCAAATTCTTCAGCACGTCTGGCTCTGGTTCTGGGTTTGTGAATTACTTTCCTCTCAACAGGCTCATCAGGTGTCGACAGGAATCCACAGGGCAACAGCAGATCCCTGTGCAGAGTCCTCGGAGGTCCATTCTTTTTTTCTGGAGTCACCGTGTAAACAGGTAAGTCTCCTGCCTTCTTGATCACAAGGTAAACATCAGATTCCCACTTATCCGCTAACTTATGTTTTCCTTTCAAGCGAACATTTTTCACCAATACTCTGTCACCAACTTCCAAGGTAGAGGCAGTAACACGCTTGTCATACCTCTTCTTGTTTCGTCCTGCTACCTTTTCAGCATTTGTAATTGCCACCTTGTAGCTTTCTTCAAGTCGCTTCTTGAGACCTTGTACGTACTGAGAATGGGATTCAGATGAGCCATCAACTGGCAACCCAAAAGCCAGGTCAACCGGTAGTCGAGGTTGTCTCCCAAACATTAGTTCGTACGGGGAGAATCCAGTCACGTCACTCTTAGTGCAATTATAGGCATGGACAAGTGGTTTGACATAATCTTTCCATTTTGCCTTTTCTTTGTTGCTCAAAGTTCCCAACATTTGTAGCAGCGTTCGATTGAAACATTCAACTGGATTACCTCTCGGGTGATATGGGGTAGTTCTAGTTTTGGATATCCCAGCACATTTACACAGTTCCTTAATTGTTCGAGACTCAAAATCAGTGCCTTGATCGCTGTGAAGCCTTTCTGGGAACCCGTAATGCACCAGAAAATTGTCCCATAAACACTTGGCCACTGTCTGAGCTTTCTGGTTCCGCGTTGGCACAGCGACAGCATATTTAGTGAAATGGTCAGTGATCACCAGGATATCTTTTGTGTTACTCAGATCAGGTTCTACTGACAGAAAATCCATGCAAACTAGCTCTAACGGTCTACTAGTCTTGATGTTCACCAATGGAGCAGCTTTTTCTGGCAGAGTCTTTCGTCGAACACAACGCTCACAGGTTTTGACCTTCTTTTCTACTGCTGCAGCCATTTTAGGCCAGAAGAACCTTGTCCGTACAAGATCGAGAGTCCGTTCGATTCCCATGTGACCCATGTCATCGTGGAGCTCCCTTAAGACAGTAGAACGAAAACAAGCAGGTAATGCTAGCTGGTATGACGAAACTCCCTGCTTTTGAATTCTCCTGAAAAGTACTCCATTTCTCAACTCCAACCGGCTCCACTCTTTGAACCATGGAATTAATTCAGGTGGGCTGGTCTTGAAACAGGGCTTGTCATTTAATTCCAACTGTCTGATAATTGCTCCAATTTCCGAGTCCATTCTCTGTCTTTTTCTCAGTTCTTCTTCAGACAAATGGGAAATCTCTGTACGTTGGGAAGTATTTTCTTGTTGGAAAGCTTGTGGTAAAGCATCCACATCTATGGCAAGGGATTCTACTAAAGTCACTGGAAGATGAAGGGATTCAGGCTGACCGTTTGATTGACCAAGATGATGACGTTCACAGATAGCTTCTACGGCTTCGGCAGAAACGACATGCGACGTGTCTTCAGTTAAGTGTTGGTGAGTAAATTTTCTAATCCTTTCCATTTCTTTTTGTGTTTCCAGGTCGTCTGGAACTTCCTCCTGTGGTCTGCGGGATAACCCGTCTGCATCCTGGTTTCTACTCCCAGCTCTGTACTTTATCTTAAACGTGAATGTTGACAGACTTGACAACCACCTATAACTGGTGGCATCTAACTTGGCGGAAGACAAGATGTAAGTCAATGGGTTGCTGTCTGTTATCACAGTAAAAGTAGCCCCATACAAATAATCATTGAATTTCGCGGTCACAGCCCATTTCAATGCTAAAAACTCCAATTTGTGGGCGGGGTACCTTACTTCACCCCTGGTAAGTCCTCGACTTGCATATGCGATGACTCGCATCTGTCCGTCTTGCTCTTGGTATAATGCTGCACCAAGCCCGGTGGTACTGGCATCCGTGTGGAGCACATACGGGAGTTTGGGGTCAGCAAATCCCAGTACTGGAGCAGAAGTGAGTTTCGTAATGACATCATCAAAGGCCCTTTGACATTCTGGTGTCCATCTTTCGCCAAACTCTTCTTTTGGACTGAAATAGTGCTTTGTTTCGTCTGTTTTTTTCTTGCGACCTTTCTGTAACGGAGGATACCCAGCAGTGAGATCATTAAGAGGCTTCACAATTTTTGAATAATCTTGCACAAACCTTCGATAATAACCAGAGAATCCAAGGAAAGCTCTGAGCTCCTTAAGCGTTTTCGGCCTTGGCCAGGTTTTAAGGGCCTCCACTTTTGCTGGATCAGTTTCAACTCCACTCTGCGAAACTATGTGGCCTAAATACTTGACAGAGGTTTGGCAAAACTTGCACTTCTCAGGTGAAAGCTTTAGCTTGAACTCACACAACCTTTTGAGAACCTCTTTCAGACGAGCTTCGTGTTCTTCCAAAGTTCTTGAAAAAACTATTAAATCGTCAATGAACACCAGCACTTCTTTCCGATTGAGATCTCCCATACAACGTTCCATTAACCTTTGAAACGTACTAGGTGCATTTGTTATCCCTTGTGGCATCCTGTTAAACTCCCAGAATCCTAATGGGCATACAAAAGCGGTCTTATGTTTATCAGACTCTTCCATTTCAATTTGATAGTAGCCTGACTTTAGGTCGAGGACTGAAAACCATCTTGAGCCGGTCAAGACTGAAAAAGCTTCTTCCAGGTTAGGAAGGGCGTATGCATCCTTGATCGTCTGAGAGTTTAATTTCCTGAAATCTATACATAATCGCACAGAGTTGTTTTTTTTCCGTACCACAACTATGGGAGATGAGAATGGGGATTCTGATTCTCTGATAACGCCAGCTTCAAGAAGTTCTTGCAGGTGTTTCCTGACCGCATCCACGTCTTGAGGGTGAATTGGCCTGGCTCGGTGCTTGAATGGTGTCTCATCACTGAGCTTTATTCTGTGTCTCACATGGTCGGTATGTCCGTAATCCAGATCGTGTAATGCAAACACGTCAGGCATCGAATTCAGCAGTGATGTTATTCTCGCTCTCCACTCAGGCGTTAATGGAGACTCTCCAAAATCAATTGGAATCTCTGACAGAGGTGACTCAGCCTTCTCACTTCCAGTATCTGCTTTCAAAGAATCTTTTTCTATTACTCGCTGGACTGCATGGATTTCAGCTATCACAGCCTTTGAGGGAATTACAAGATCAGTTTGGGTGTCATTCTTCACTACTACTGGCAACTGAGCAAAGCGTTGCTTTGAAGGTAGGCTGTGCAGACAACTTGCCACCATAAGACCACCAGGTAAGGAAACCATGGTAGGCGGCTCCACTACCACCCATTTTTCAAAAAGTGGACCTCTCACCTGGACTAGTCCATCCAGAACAACAGTACACCCTGCCGGAACAACTTCTTGTTGATTCCCTTTCAACTTCACACATCCTACAGTTCCACTGGAAGCGTGCAATTTCCTCTTCTGCAGCACGTTTATCACAGCTTGGTAACCATAAGAAAGAGACTTGATAGCACCCGTGCCCCCTTCAGTGCAATTGGCATATAGCACGTCGAGCGAGTTGGTACCAATTAGAATCTGTGGTATGTTTGTCAGGTCTGGGACTATCAGAGCTAACGTCGGGACCTCAGCTTCGACTCCCAGGAAACTTTCTGGAAACTTCAAGTTGAGCTCGACATAACCCAAATAGGGTACAGCTTGTCCGTTGGCTCCCTCCACTTCAAGAAGATGCTCCAAGGATTTCATGGGGTGCTTACACAGGTATTTATCATAGTAGGACTTGGGAATGGTTGTCACCTGCGATCCAGTGTCCAGAAGGCAGTTCACTTCTCTCCCCTCTATTCGAATCCTGGTGGTGCACCTGGTCCCTACTAATCCGGTAGGTAATTCACGACATAGAGATTCATGTGCCTGCTGCTGCAACAGATATTCATTCTTCTTAGGGCATTGTTCTTG
Source organism: Rhinichthys klamathensis goyatoka (assembly GCF_029890125.1). Classification (NCBI taxonomy): domain Eukaryota; kingdom Metazoa; phylum Chordata; class Actinopteri; order Cypriniformes; family Leuciscidae; genus Rhinichthys; species Rhinichthys klamathensis. Next base: position 107,612 of record NW_026607270.1, on the reverse strand, counting down.
TCTTCCCGTCTCTGTTCGCCCTCCAACTGAGACGGATTTCAGTTTAACTGCACAGGATGAGAGAGGTTCTGCAGATCCCATTTGATTTGTCGCTCTCTTAACTCACGGCGCTTCTCTTCGACCTTGCGAGGGTTTGGGTCATTTCCGCAGTTAACAGCAAGGTGTCCATCCTCTCCACAATGGAAACAGTAACCAGGACGGGGTCTGCTGTGCGGTTGCCATGTGTGCCTTGAATTTCTATCCATCTCTGGTTCCATCGGCTTGGGTCGATACTTTTCAGGAAAAGTGCTCAAACCTGGAGACTCTCGATATTCCCTCTGCACTTTTGGGACAAGATGAGCTTGAAGTTCAGCTATCTTCTGCCTCAATTCAGAGAATTCCTCAACCGTAGGACTGATCTTTTCTTTACGAACTGGTTGTGGTTTCATCGCAGAGATCTGAGCTTGGAGTTTTGCAACCTCCTTCTTCAGGGTTTCGACTTCAGACTTTTCAGCTTTGCTTTTGGACTTGGCTGACTTCGGCTTTTCACTTGACTGGCCTGGCACCTCGTCAGTGGAATCTTCAGATACATCACTGCAGCACACAACCTGTTGATGGGTCGCTGTTCGTAACTTAACTGGAACTGTAGAATGTCTGGTTAGTCCGAGATGCTTCCTCATCCTTTCTTCTTTTAAAGTCTGTTTGTCCTCTGCAGTACGAATGAGAACTACCAGCTCAGCGAAAGAAGGGGATGTGACTCTTTTTCCTTCCAGCTGCAACTCAGTGATTAGGCTGTTGTCCCAGCAACCTCTGCAAAATTGCTTGAGAAGGCAACGGTTCCGTTCAGCTTCAGCAACACCACCTCGTCTGATTGCAACACTGAGCATTACATGAAGACGGTGAAGATAGGTGGAGGATTTTTCCCCTTGATTTTGCAAGGTGCCAATGAACTTTGCAAACAATTCATCTCCATCTTCCACTGAACCATACACAGACTCCAACAGTTCCAAACACTCTAGTGGTAGGGCATATGGGCCGATGTGCTTGACAACATCCGAGGCTGGAGGCAGTAGGCTGTCGAGAATCTTCCCAGTCTTGTGCAGTTCAGAGAGAGACTTGTCATTCAGTAGGAAATCCACACTTGTACGCCAGGTGTCGAAGTCTGGTTCATGGCTAGGGCGAGGGATTCTTCCTGAAAAAGATTTCAGTCGGAAAGTAGCATTCGAAGAGGACAAGGATTCACTGGTCTTTACCACATGCTCCATTACTACTCGTTGGATTCCTGGTGGACTCAGAGCACTAACAGGTAGATTCAAGGACATAGTCTCTGCAACGCTGGCGCCAGTACTCTGTATGTTATGAGAGGACTGTGCCAGGGTGCTCCCCTTGGCTGGGTTTTCAGGTTTTTGGGTTGGAACACTCAGTAGTGGTGAGATCCTTGGTGAGGACATTACTGTTGTTTCTACTTGCCCTTGTTGCACATTAGCAGATGGTTGGTATTCTTGATTCAAGTGTGGAGGGGTATTCGCATGCATACTGCTGTCATCTGCAGGCTGTTCAATTTCTTGCTCAAGTCTTGTGGATTCATTTTCTTGTGGAAACATCATTGCAGAGATCTTTTGCAGCTCACATTGAAGCACTTCCTGAACGGTTATTCCACTGTCTCTGGCGATGGCCTTCAGTTCTTCCAGATACCCCTCAGTAATGTTGTCACTCGTTGCAGAAGTATACACACTCCTCAAGCTGCGTACATGGAATACAACATTAGCATCTAGTGTGCTTCTGATAGTCAAGGGCAGTGAGGCTTCCAAATTGTGCATGGCAGACTCATGTGAGAATTCCACAATAGCACTGTTGTAATACTCTGACTTGGGATCGTCAATGATTAAATTGCGTTTGATGGATCCATATTTTAGCAGGCAGTCTTCTATCTCTGAATCTGGGTCAGAAAGGGTTAAACCACTTACAATGACTGCTCTCCGCACGTTAATGTCTTCACGTTTCACTACTTCCATTTTTGTCTGTTTTAACTGTTATTTTATGGAGCAAACTGGCTCAAATTGTTTTTTCTTCTTACTTTTCTCTTAAACTCTTTATTGTCTACTTGTGATTATTAAGTAGTTTTAGATGTACACTTTGCTATAATTTTGCTCCTGGCTGGCTTGCCAAAATTTTGTGTAACGAGTGGCACGGATTCTATATCTCACAAGTTCAGACTCAGAAGATTTCCGGATCGACTCACTGAAGCAAAACTAGCAAAAGTCAATATTATAATAAATTAAAATGAGTAAATCACTCAGACTACTGTAATGCAATCTGCTAAATAAAAGGTAAGTATATTTTCTCTTTGTTGGCAATTTGAATAATTATGGAAATGAAAATAAAACAAAGCAATTAAATGACAGAAAAATACAGTACTTCAATTGAATTACATATACCAGGAAACAATGAAAATTCTCAATGTCACTTTTCGAAATCTCAGCCTCAATATTTAAATTCCAAATTCAACAATTGTATTCTCAATTTCAAAAATAAGAAATAAGAATGTTCATCAAAATGGAAAAACAGTTCAGTCCATGAGGAGAAAAAAAACTCAAATTCTTGTCTTCAGGAAAATCCAGGTAAAGTGAAAAGTGAAAAAAAATACCATGTGTGTAGTTCTGTCCTACCCACTCTGAAACTTTGTTTCTCACACTCTTTTACAGGTTTCCAGGGACGAAATGATGGGATGGCTCGCCAGTCCAACCAGGAATAGAAAATCCACAGCAGGACAGAAATCAGAATCTCGGCAGCAATTCAGGAACTCTCAACAGAGAATTTACAGGAAAAATATACCAAAACAAAAAAACCCGGCCTTGGAAACAAAGCCAAACACAATTATTAGTACATCATCCAAATAAAACTTTTTAAACAATTAATCAACATTCTCTTCAATTATTTAAATACATATGCATGCTAATCACCATGTGCTTGATTGACACACTTGAGTCTATGTACAGAGCTAGCAAAGCTAGCACCGCATGGCACACAATTTTCAATAAAGAAACACAATCTCAACAAATAATACATCTCTGCATTATTTAACGCAACTATATACCATTACATAGTATATTATGAAACATTTCCAAAATTTTTTCATATAACAATCCACTTTACTGATGCATTGTTCATATTACTACTACAAAAAAAAACGATATTCTCATTAATTAAACACTTTTCATAAAGAAAATTGTACTCACCAAGGAGAAATATAGATCACAGAACAAAAAAACAATTTTCCAAAGGAAAGATTAGAAAATTTCTCCTATCTCTTCAGTATGGGTTCAGCACGACGCGGTGAGTTTTCACAAAGCAGTTTCTCACGTGCGAGCTCTCTAAAGAACTAAAGCCTCATAAATCTACTGTGCTTCTTTATAATTTATCGCAAAATTATCACTGTTCCTTCTTTCTTAACTCATTCAATCGATTTAATATCACTTTCGTGTCGTTCAGAATCTCTTGCAATCTTTCATCTCTGGTCTCGTCTCAGCTTGATAACCGATAGATCTGGAAATTATTTTCTCAACGGTGGGCGGAGTTAACCCTTCACCTACCAATCGGAAATTCACTCAAAAACGTTTTTTTTATCCTTTAATTATTTATAATGAAATAAATACATTTTATTTATAATTTTTCACTCACTATTAGTTTCATATCGATATGAATAAACCAATACTAATTATAAACACTAGTGACCCAAATTAATGTACTGGGTTACATTAACTATTAAAGTGGAATGATTAAAATAAGAAATATATAAGGTGCCATCAGTGTTTAAAGTAATTTTGTAATTTACAAAGTGGAGTGCAACAGAATGTGAAAATAAACTTTAAATAAAATACTACACAGATATTACACAATATACACTCTAAAATTTCTTATGAGTTTACCTTAAATCAGGCATAGTTAAAACTATGGATGTGTGCTGTACTTCTTTTTGCAGCTTTCATTATTACTTTAGAGTTTTTTAATACATTTTTTTTATTTTAATATTATGTCAAATTGACGCGGGACGTCAAAACACGTGACGTAACCGCGTAACGCGCATGCGCTGTCACCACGATATGGCGCATGCGTGGTAACACATACATGACGTACGTTCGTGACGTATTGTATATACGTGACGTCACCGTGCTACAGTCTGCAGCGATGAGTCATAGACTGTAAAAAATAGAGGAGTACTAGCCTGTCCCGGGTGCAGCAGCTCATTTGCATTTAAAGGGACACACACAAAACGACACGTTTTTGCTCACCCTCTAAAAGGGATAATTTTAATATGCTGTAAAAAATGGGAATTTTGAGCTAAAACTTCACATACACACTCTGGGGACATCAGAGACTTATTTTACATCATGTGAAAAGGGGTATTGTACCACCGCTTTAAAATCTCAGGGGGGACTTCAAGTAAATATATTAGGTCAAAGAGGTTTAGCTTAGAAAAGTCGGGGAACCCCTGCATTACATGTAAATATAAAGTTATGTGAATTTGTACATTTATCAAACGTCTTCAAAAAACAGTAATGCATGGTTAAATGACTCTGAAAACACTCCTTAAATGTGAAATGATTTATGTAATCCAGTGATCAAATGCTGTGTGGGTCTCAGTGTACAGTGAGGCTCACGACTAGTGGCTGGTCTGTGTGTGCAATTCCACAAACCTGGAAGACCTTCTGAATGTAGGCCTTTTTTAGAAGGGAAAATATAAAAGATAAAAATGAAGTATAAGGAGGACTCAATGAATTATGAATAATGTCCTGCCATTGTGAGAATAACATGTAATAATCATGCAATCACTAAAAACATAACTGTAGTCTGTTTATGAGTATTTTAAAACATAATATAATCTAATTTCAGTTAATTTTTGGAATCTGATTGCGTAATCCAGATTACATGTGATCAGTTACTATAGCACTGCATACACAGTACCTACGCATGTAAAAAGACATAGGTAAACATCAAATACAGGCATATAAATTAAGCTAACAGCTGAAGTTTAAAATTTCAGAATAAACTGAAGAAATAACAAGCAAGCAGCTATTAAGGGGCCAAGCAGAAAGAAGGCACGATAAATCATGCTTGCGTGGCTGGGAATCAGACCAACTGCAACAATGAGCAAATAAAGACATATTAGAATGATTTCAGAGTCATTTTGGCATCATGCCTCAACTTTGTTGTTGCGTTATACGAAAACAGTTTTGTCTTTTGACACGAAATCCATTAATTTTTGTCGGCACAGTCTGAAGATGATATGGCAAAATTGGCATCCATGTTCTCAGCATGACCCAAGGAATCTATTAATACCAGTTTCATTACAATAGCCAAAACATCAAAAGCTATTAGCATTTTTGGAAAATTTATTATAACTTACGTAACTAGTTTCATTTCGTAACAATACGCCAATGTGTTCATAAAATATAGCATTTTACGACAAAATTCAAAATGGCTGACGCCAAAAATGGCTGATATGGTCATATTGAGTATCGTTCGACTCAGCATGCCGCACTGAATCTAAAGATACCAGTTTTTTTTTTTTTTTTGGGCCAAACCATTCAGAAGTTATAAGCGAATGTCAATTTTTATATATCTCCTGACCACTAGGTGGCACTGTGTCAGAATACGCTAAAGCGTTGTGGAGGTATAGCCTCAAGTTAATTTGGCCGTGCCCTTCGTCAAATTCGTTTGCGGGTTATTCAAGAACGGTTCGACATATCAACTTTTTGTCTGCAAAAAGTACTGTTTTATGGTGTTGAAAGGGCATTGCTATGCAGTTGCTAAGGTGTTGTTGGAGATTGTCAGGGCATTGCTATGTGGCTGCTAAGGTGTTCTGAGTGGTTTTAGTCAGTTGCAATGCATTTACATTTGCTTGTATCCAAAGTGGCATAGGATGTTCGGTGATCTGAAAAATGTCTGATGCACTAGAGTCATCGATTTTCAATCTAACAAAACAACGTTATTACGTGCATCTATTCAGCGCCACATGGAATTCAAGCGAAACAAGCAACAGACTCAAAAGTCTGGTTCACAATCCACAGATGATTCATCTGTTCTCATTCTTGAAACTTTCCTGATCTCTCCATTTCAGATACTCTTGGTTTAAGACGTAGGCTTGTGTAACCTGACCCTGGTGACCGAGGTCTGGGACGAAAAACAGATGGTCACTTGTGAATGGGAGAGAAAAGAGAAAAGTGGGACGACAAGAGAGGGTTCGCCTGAAAACAGCACCAAACCTGCCTGACCTTTCGCTTACCCGTGCTGGATTCTGTACAAAGGTCTGATGGCCACCTGGGAGAACTCAACGAGACCACCAACCACCCTAATGGGACCAACCAGAAACAAAGAAATTCTGGCTCTTGTGTGAGCTGTCCTCTCTGGTGACACTTTATTTGTCACTGAACTCTCAGTGAAGGTGCTTGCACATGCAAAACCATGTGGTTTTTAGTATGTTGATAATTCAGTACAGTTCCTTGGGTGGTACTAAGTCTCTAAGGGTACGTATACACAATGCTGTTTTCAATTGAAAACGGAAACAAATGTATGCGTTTTGGCCATTCATTTTTACACGACAACGGCGTTTTGGGGGCCTGCAAATGCAAGATTTTGAAAACGATGCCTTTACCGTCTCCATGTAAACAACATGAATTTATGAAAAGGTGACGTCATGCGCATACATGTTCACACATGTGGATTAGGCCTTGCCCACTCTAATACATTTTAGTTTGAAAACGCATATTTTTCTCTCAGTTTTGGCCTTCCGTCCACGGAGGAGAGCGTTTGTGCTGTTTTATGGTCTGCCAGGTGAAAATCATAAGTCTGATCGTTTAAGGTATAATGTATAACAGTGAGCAATGAGTTTGATGGCAAGGTGTAATACTTTTTTTTGAAATCACTAAGAAACCGTCAGTGTTTTTATTACCTCAAAGCACAACTGCAAATGTTTTCTGAGAATGTCTGATATCTGGCTGTCATCTCAAGCAAAGCCTAGACAACCCTGTCAGTATCTGCTCAAGTGAAATCAAGCTTCAAAGTGCCACAAAACTCTTCTCAGTTCCTTTCACACACGCACAGAGCAATTGCTTTAAATATCCTCCCAACTGCCTTTAAAATGTATTCAACTATAGCAAGCGCATATGAAGACGTTTCCGAAATGGGGGCAGCGCGCGCCCTTTTCATATCTTGCTTTTTTACTCTTTTCATTTTGAGCTCAAGCTTGAAATACAAGAGACTAGAAGGATATAGAAAGACAATCTGATGAGAGATATTGAAAGACCCGCTTACATAACATGAGTATCTTGCTGGATCTCCATGCAATTCAATATTTCAACTTAACTGATGCATTGTGTTTCTAGTTAAGCTGACCAATTATGTAGTTAGTAAGAGGCCAAGTGGAAACAACAGCATTCAATACACAGCATGTGGAGTGATCAGATACCTCAGCAACAATAAGTGAGATGTGAGATTGCATACTTAGTTTTATACCATATTTCGCAATGGAGGCAAACCAGAGCAAACAAACTTGGTTTTCCATCAAGTTCTGAATGGATCTCTTATTTCCCAAAGAGGATCATTCATTCATACAGGTGTCTCTGTCATCATTAGAGGGAGAATCACAGTTGGTGGCACCAGGACAGTCTATACACATCTATCAGCCTCCTCTTTCCTAGATAGAGCAAGGCATGCTGGGTAAACTGCCATCTCTCTCCTCTTCTAGCTCCAGAAGCCTCCAGAGGACAGACCCGGTGGTGCAGCGCTGTTTAGAAGCGGAAAAGGACACGGAAAAAGATGACGGAGCAGGAGCAGGATTTGACTGCAAGTGAAATGTCGAGCAGGTTGAGGAATTGGAATGACACCAAATATATTCAGACAGAAGGCTACAGACTCTGAGGAGAAGACACACTAGTTGAGGAGTTAAAGAGCCATGCACTGACAGCGCAGTGGCGAGGTAACTCCACTGGAGACATGGGTCAGCTTTAATTTAACTCTATTCAAGCGAAGACACCCACAGGAGCCTGCTCAACACTGTTGTACAGAACAAACCACTGTTATCACTCTGAAGATATAGATGCAGGAAACTGAGCTAAAACAGACATATGAAGACTTCAGGCAAAAGTGCACCTGGGAAATTCACTTCTGAGTTGAGCTTTGATGACATGAAGTTTTGAAGGTTTATATTTATTTATTTAATTTATTATTTATTTTAGATTTTTATTTGACATCATTTTCATTTATGTATGGTATCTAAAAAACATTAACTTTGTGTTTGTTGTCTATACACTCTTTTGTACATAAAACTTTAATATTATTTTTAAATGAACGAATGCCTAATAATTGTTTCAAGTGAATCAATCACACACAGCTTAATTGTAAGACTCAAATTAGTGAAGGAAAAAGAAAGAAATCCAGATTGTATGGGGTTTACAGTGGCGAAGCTCTCATCCTGTCAGCAGTCCTATACCACCCAGGTCAACACATGGCAGCATCCATCTATCATTAGAGGGTTTGTATCCTGACAGCGTTCAGAATAAGAGGCTTTGACCACAGTATTTGTGTGTCTGTGTGTGATATTATCTCCTTCCGCCTGCACTGGCACAGCTGTCCAACAGCAAAGCCCACAGCTGGAAAATAAACAAAGCAGGGCCATAAATCGCTGCCACCGTAGAGATCACCAGGCTGATGCACGTCACTCTATTATAAATGATACGAGGCTCTTTTATGCAAGCATCACTTTTACATTTACATTTACATTTACATTTAGTCATTTAGCAGACGCTTTTATCCAAAGCGACTTACAACTGAGGACTAAACCAAGCGAGTCATCGTGAAGAGGAAAAAGCAACGCAAGAAGTGCTCAAAATACAAAGTTCAGACATAGCTCGGAGTAGCATAAGCCAGGCAAGCGAGGATTTAGAGGAAAGGATTTTTTTTTTTTTTTTTTTTTTTTAAGTTAAGTGCTCCCGGAAGAGATGAGTTTTCAGTTGTCTTTTGAATGTTGTCAGGGATTCTGCATTACGGACGAGGGTGGGGAGATCATTCCACCAGCATGGAACCGTGAATGAGAATGTTCTGGAGAGTGATTTTGTGCCCCGCTGTGATGGTACCACGAGCCGTCGCTCATTGACCGATCGTAGGCTTCTGGTAGGGATGTAGACTTGTAGTAGTGAGTGGAAGTAGGAGGGAGCTGAACCTGTGGTCAATCTGTAAGCAAGCGTCAAAGCCTTGGACTTGATGCGAGCAGCGAGTGGTAGCCAGTGCAGAGAGATGAGCAGAGGAGTGACGTGGGCCCTTTTGGGCTCGTTGAAGACCAGACGAGCTGCAGCATTCTGGATCATTTGTAGAGGTTTAGTTGCACATGATGGAAGTCCAGCCAGAAGAGCATTGCAGTAATCAAGCCTAGAAATGACCAGGGCCTGGACGAGAAGTTGTGTTGCATGCTCAGTTAGGAAAGGCCTGATCTTCCTGATGTAGTGCATAGCAAACCTGCATGATCGAGCTGTCTTTGTAATGTGGTCTGTGAAGGTCAGCTGATCATCAAAGATTACTCCAAGATTTCTGACCGACCTTGATGGGGTGATTGAGGATGGATCTACCTGGATAGTGAGGTCGTGCTGTAGAGACGGATTGGCAGGGAGGACGAGAAGCTCAGTCTTTGCCAGGTTGAGCTGCAGGTGATGTTCCTTCATCCATGCCGAGATGTCCGCCAGACAGCTTGAGATCCGTACAGCTACTGTGGGATCATCTGGTTGAAATGAGAGGTAGAGCTGGGTGTCATCAGCATAGCAATGGTAAGAGAAACCATGTGCCTGTATGATAGGTCCCAGTGATGTGGTGTAAATGGAGAAGAGGAGCGGTCCGAGTACTGAACCCTGAGGAACTCCTGTGGTCAGTTGATGTGCTTTGGATACCTCACCTCTCCATGTGACCTTGAAAGACCTACCTGTGAGATAGGACTCAAACCAGTTGAGGGAGGTTCCAGTGATGCCCAGTGATGAGAGGGCGGACAAGAGGATCTGATGATTCACAGTGTCGAAGGCAGCAGACAGGTCCAGTAGAATGAGAACTGATGATTTGGAAGCAGCTTTTGCGATCCGCAGGGCTTCGGTGACCGACAGCAATGCAGTCTCAGTTGAATGTCCTTTCTTGAAGCCAGATTGGTTGACATCCAGCTGGTTGTTCAGAGACAGGAAGGATGATACTTGGTTAAAAGCAACTCGTTCAAGTGTTTTTGCAATGAATGGTAGGAGAGAGACAGGTCTGTAGTTCTCTAGAAGTGATGTGTTTAATGTTGATTTTTTAAGCAGAGGGGTTACCCGAGCCTGCTTAAATGCTGTAGGGAAAATGCCAGTGTGGAGGGATGAGTTGATAATGTGTGTGAGAGCTGGTAGAAGTGTGGGAGAGATGGCTTGTAGAAGGTGTGAGGGGATGGGGTCTAGAGGGCAGGTAGTAGGATGACTGGAGAGGAGAAGTTTAGATACTTCTTCCTCGGTTAGTGGAGTGAAGGAGGAGAGAAGGTTATTGGCTGTGGGAGAGGTTAGTCTGGGTTCCTGTGCTGAGAACTGACTGCTGATAGTGGTAGTTTTGTTAGTGAAGAAGTTAGCAAAATCATCAGCAGTTAAAGAGGAGGTGGGTGGCGGTGGAGGTGGACAGAAGAGAGAATTGAATGTCTTGAACAGTGAACGTGTGTTAGAGGCGCTGTTGATCTTGTTGTGGAAATATGAAGATTTTGCAGCGTGAACATCAGCAGAAAAGGAAGAGAGCAGAGATTGATACATACTCAGGTCAGACGTGTCTTTTGATTTGCGCCATTTCCTCTCCGCTGCCCTGAGTTCAGTCCGGTGTTCACGAAGAACCTCAGATAACCAGGGGTTAGAGGGAGTGGTGCGTGCTGGCCTAGAGGAGAGAGGGCAGATATTGTCTAAAGAAGAGGTTAGGATGGAGCATAAAGTATCCGTTGCAGTATTCACATCCAGAGATGAGAAATGTGAGGGTGAGGGAAGAGAAGATGACACAGCAGAGGAAAGATGGGATGGAGAAAGTGAGCGCAGGTTTCGTCTGAAAGTAAATGGTGGGGAGGTTGGTGGAGCATGGGTAGTGAGTTGTAGATTGAAAGTAATGAGGAAATGATCTGAAACTTGGAGAGGTTTCACCAAAATGTTGTCTGTGATACAGTTGCGTGTGTAAACCAGGTCCAGTTGGTTGCCTGACTTGTGAGTACCGGTGGTGATGAGCCGTTTGAGAAACTTTTCTCTTTCCATCTGTTATTTGAAAGTAATTTCCTTTTGACCTTTGCCTGCACTTCCTTAAAGGAACAGGTCACCCAAAAATACAATTTGTCATCATTTACTCACCCTTATAGCTTTTTTTTTTTTTTTTTGTGAAGCTTATATAGTTCATATAGCTCATATAGTCGTATAGTTGTAGGAGATACTATAACACACACACATGCACACAGTGTGTGTGTGTGTGTGTGTGTGTGTGTGTGAACTGCTTCAAGACAGCAAATTACCTGAGTTTGACTTTACCTCTCCTTGCAACCCAGAGTTAAAAACCTTTTATCCTTCCCAAGTTCAAAGGCAGAGTCATTTCCTCCCTGTGCTGACGAGAGAAGACGTGACTCAGAAATGCAGGCGTCCTTCAAAAACACCCCCCAAGAGGGCAAAACAGTGACAAACCCAATCGCTCATAGGCTGCCAATGTTCAGATGCTTCAAATCTCCTCATCAACATTCATGCCAATTCAGCAGTTCTACAAGAGGTTTATCAGCGGCAGAACAGCCTAAAACATATAACAGTCAGCAGTGCTTCTATTTTAATTAATGAATAAAAATAAGCAAAATTAAATACATAATTTTAAACATAAAAGTTGTCTTCAATCAGCTGAACAAATTCTTAAGCTTGAATGGATACTTTGACAATTTTCAATCTGGTTTCCGATCGCATCACAGCACAGAGACAGCGCTCATAAAGATAATAAACGATATCAGGCAAATTATCAGTACTGGTACTACTCGACCTCAGTGCTGCATTTGACACTGTCGATCACAACATACTTCTTGACAAGTTGGAAAACTGGGTGGGGCTTTCTGGGATAGTCCTAAAATGGTTCAGGTCATACTTAGAAGGGAGAGGTTATTATGTGAGTATAGGAGACCATAAGTCTAAGTGGACATCCATGACATGCGGAGTCCCTCAAGGCTCAATTCTTGTGCCACTCCTGTTCAACCTGTACATGCTCCCAATGAGCCAAATAATGAGAAAGAACCAAATTGCTTACCACAGCTATGCAGACGGCACACAGCTCTACTTAGCCCTATCGGCTAACGACTCCAGCCCCATTGACTCTCTGTGCCAATGCATTGATGAAGTAAACAGTTGGATGTGCCAAAACTTTCTTCAGTTAAACAAAGACAAAACTGAAGTCATTGGGTTTGGAAACAAAGATAAAGTTCTCAAGGTGAATGCATACCTTGACGCTAGGGGTCTAACAACTAAAAATCAAGTCAGGAATCTTGGTGTCTCTAGAGTCAGACCTTAGTTTCAGTAGTCATGTCAAATCAATAACTAAATCAGCATATTATCATCTGAAAAATATTGCAAGAATTAGATGCTTTGTTTCCAATCAAGACTTAGAGAAACTGGATTACTGTAATGGACTCCTCACTGGCCTTCCTAAAAAGACCATCAGACAGTTGCAGCTCATACAGAACGCTGCTGCCAGGATTCTGAGCAGGACCAGAAAATATGAACATATCACACCAGTCCTCAGGTCTTTACACTGGCTCCCAGTTACATTTAGGATTGATTTTAAAGTATTATTACTGGTATAGAAATCATTCAATGGGCTAGGACCTCAATACATTGCAGATATGCTCACTGAATATAAACCCAACAGATCACTCAGATCATTAGGATCACATCAGCTAGAAATACCAAGGGTTCACCCTAAGCACGGAGAGTCTGCTTTTAGCTATTATGCCAGCCGCAGCTGGAACCAGCTTCCAGAGGAGACCAGATGTGCTCCTACAGTAGTCACATTCAAATCCAGACTCAAAACACATCTGTTTAGCTATGCATTTAATAAATGAGCACTGTGCCACTGTTCGTCCGACTGTTTTTACTGTACTTAATTTTATTTTTTATTCTAAACTGTTTTAATTATTCTTATTTGTTTTATTTGTTTATTACCATTGTGTATGAAATGTTCTATATAAATAAACTTGCCTTGCCTAATTAAAATATTCTGTTCAATAGCTAATTTAGCTAATTCAAATATTTAAAATGAATTTTAAAAAAGAACAAAACAGACACATGAAAGTACATAAAGTATTAAAATACTATAGGCTTACTACAACTTAATAATAAATAAAATAGTCAAATATATATCAAGTATTTTCAACATTTAAATATGAATAACATATGAATTATTTACAAATAACACAAAATAAAAACATCAAACATAAAACTACTCATTATAATTAAAATAGTATGGGTTCAGTTCATCTTATTATTTAAAAAAAAGATAATAAAAATAATAATAAAATATGACATTTAAATCTAAATCTAAATATTTGTATTAATTTAATTTACACCGTATGCAAATAAGACTAGTGTGATACAACTGCATAGAAACATTGTCTATAGAAAGATAAATACAGACCATATAAGGCTTTTAAAATTTCACATGATATGTACAAGGGTGTCAAAGGAAAAATATATAGCTACTAATACTCTATAAATATAATTAATTAAAGGAATAGAGACCTACACACACACACACACACACACACATATATATATAGAAGGAGATTAAATTAAAAATGTACTCGCTTTCCAGTAAAACAAGTCGGTCCATGTCGGCCAGTTGTTCTGACTCAGTCTGCTTTCTGCAGTTCGCAGGCTTGACACATAATAACTGAACAGCGGTCAATAACAGGAGCTTCGCATGTTTAGAAAGGCCATCACAGATGCTCAAGGAACATGTTCAAAAAGCAACAGTGAAGTTCAATATATTCTGCACACTTAGTGACAAAGCCTTTGAGAGAACACAGATGTTTTTAATACTCTTTATGCCATCTGTTCTGTCCTGAGGCCAAGTGACGAGTGTTTGCGGGAAGACAACAATCCGTCAGACCTGGAAAAAATCCCTTTGCCACCACTGAAATTTAAGCTATATATGGCTGTACTTACTTACATAGCACCATAGTAACCTTAAAGCCTTATTTAACTTCTTCAAAAATCACATATACCAAAAGGAGAACATCAGTCAAAGCATGCATCAAATTAATTTGTGTGGACACAAAAAAATCTTTGTGTTGGGACTATCATCCACCATGCAAAAAAAAATATATATATAATATAAAAAAATAAAATGATTTAACCAGCACACCTCTGTTCAACAAGCAGCATGATTTGAGAAATCATTTGTTTGTAGCAAAAATGGTGCAGAGCAAGTTACACACTAAAGTAGGCTATAATTCTTTGGGTTATGGATTTGTTCAAAATTTTAACCCTTCACATGCAATAATAGAAAACACAGTGCAATATTTCCTGTATATATTGCAAACTGTGTTGGTTCTGTCAATACATTCGAGAAAGCACTTGACCTGTCACTATTATTCATGCTTTTTTTTTCAAATGAATGGCTCATGCACACCACACAAGCCAGCAATCAATCTGGGAATCAATATCCACTGATTGGAGGTGACCACCAAGGAATCCACATATGTGTGAGTGTGATTGCGAGCCCTGAAAAGTGCTGCAATTCTGTTCCAACTCCTTGCACCTTGCAGCTTTTTTCCGGAGCACCATTCTTTTTTAGTCCTCTCTCTTTCCTCATCCTTTTTCTATCGATCCCTCGCTTTCATTGCATCCCTACTCATACCGATTGCACTTTAACACCTCATTTTCCTTCCCCTCTCCTTTAGTGGCCTCTCTCTCTCTCATATACTCCACATTACACACACTCTCCAGCACACCTAATCTCCACGTGAAACGCGTCCCACAGAACAAACCAGCTATTTTACACCGGCACTAGCAAAGGGGGGTTTGGAAAGGAGGTGCGTTCTCCATTCTGCTCTCCCCGCGTGTCTCATTTACAGAAACATGAAATAGGATTTTCTTGCAGGAGATGATTTACGCATCCCCAGATACGCCCAGATGTGGGAATGCATTGCTGCCTCCCGTTTGCAATAGCTGCCCTTCCTGATTCAATACAAACATTTGAATGATTGAATCAATAACATAACATAATAAAAGCCACAGGATATCACTAAAAAACAACACTACACGCTTATCAAGACAAGCATGAACAAATGGTTAAAAAAGATGTGCAGAATTATCCTGAATTTTCTTCAAGGATTGTGATTTTTTTTTAATTATTTCTACAGAATGAAATATATGCAGAATAGATGTATGTGAATTGCATGTAAAACTGCAAATGCATATCACTGCAAGAACAATTCTAAACTGTAAAGAAATTTGATATTAGATGTTATCAGACCAGAAAAAAAGCATTTGTGAGGAAGATTACATGGAAAATGTACACATTGTTTAAAAAAAAAAAAAAAACATCATTTGTTATTATAGGACATTCACATCTGAACAACCTCTCTTGTAGATAATAAACCCATCATACCAATTACATCGTGATGAATTATAAACCTTACAGAATACAACATTCCTTGTAATTCTGAACAGATGACATTTGGATAACATGAAAAGACGATGCGTGTATGTCTCTTACCGTGAGATGCCAGAGAGATGCTGATGCTCTGGGATGCTGATGTTAAATCCTGCTCGTCTCTGCACCCTCACACACCTTTATTATGAGAGACAGCCCTGCCCCTTTTCTCTTCTGATTGGCCAGGCCTAAACTTAGCCTTAAAGCCTAAAGCGCCCTTATTTGTTGACAGCTTTTTTGTTTTTCGTCTATTATTTGTTATCTTACGTGTTCTGTTTTTATCCTAAATTAATCGTATTGCTTGTAATTTAACATTTAAAATAAAGATATACATTTTAACCACATATTTTCAATGAATACTGCGATATGGCGAAACAGACGCCAGTCTTTTGACTGGATGTCGCCAGTTTTAGAAATGACGGTCATGGGAGTTGTAGTTCTTTGTCAAATTTCTGAGTATTGCCTTGCACCGTTTGAAATATTTTAAAGGACTACTAAACGTCGCACCTAGGTCCGTTCTATCCCCTCTCTGTTCTCTGATTGGTGCTCACCACCACCTAGCTCCGCCCCTCATCCTTTAGATTGGTCATGCAGAAAACTTCCGTCTTTAGCGAGCGATTCCAATCCACACAGAAAGGAAAATATTCAAAAGAGTTACCGAGCACATCGGCAGTCAAATAAACATCTATACGAGCTTCACACAGGTAGGAGAGGCAGAAAACACACTTTTAAATTTAACTTGGAATTAACGATGTTCGTTTAGCTGCGGTTTATATGAAAATAATTTGTGTTGGGACTAGCAGTCACCTAAGCTAACAGAGACTTTAGCAATCCAGCTAATCAGAGCCTCACAATAGACCAGTGAGTAAGAAAAGTAATGATGATGTTTAAATTTGATTTATTTTGTTTTATACAAGGCCAGGAAGCCCATCTCAGATCAGTATTACCCAGGCCTTAAGTTCTAATGGAGAATAAATCAGGTTTGAAGACAGTAAAAGCAGGCCTGCTGAATACTGAAAGAAAATATAATAGGAATTTAACGTTACTCAATCAGGGTTAGAATGACACAGTTTAAATATTACATTGGCTTTGATCTTATACTAATCATTCATACGAATCAGGTTAGATAGCTGTTTTAACGTTACAAATGTTGAAACTTTGATATCCTGGATCTGTTTTAGACCCGACGTTAGAATCAAGCTGTTACAGTGTTTCACACAATTGCAGTTCTGATAAAAATGATGACGTCACATTTGGGTGTAAACCTGAAACATCTTAACAGCTTAAATCAGTCGGTAGAATCTGTTTTGAAGTCATTATCCACTTATGTAAGAGTCCGATATAGTTTCCGTTTACACTGTGGGAGAAAAGTATCTGGATTGATTAAATTAAATTGAAGTGAAGGTGACCTATCATATATATCAAATAATTATTGTATATATATTTTTAATTCTGAGGGTCCTTAAATTGGCGGAGAATCACTGGCTCTGTGAAAGCTGGAAAACTTGCTCTAGAGCGACATTAACTGACCAATATTTGTCAGTTTAAAAATGCTTGAGTGGAAGAAATGATTGTTTTTAATCACATTACAAGAAAAGTTTTTTTTGTTGTTGGTCCATTTGCTGAAAAACAGAGCAAAAAAATTACTGATGTTGAATGACTGCTGAGTATTTGTGTTGATTTATTACTTTAATAAGCATTAAGAGCTGATTTGTGACAGCTAGTCAGCATCATATTGAAAAACCATTATGTTTTAACACAATCAAGCATATTAATGTATGAATTCTGATTTTAGAAATATAGAGCTTGATGACAGTATTTATATAATTGCAGTTACAATCTTGTGAGGTACTAAAATGTACTAGTGACTGAACAAAATACTTTTAATATTTACTAAATTACAACAGTGCAATAATCACAACTCAGATGAGCTATTGTCATGCATATCTGCATTATTCCATATTGTGGCGGTTCTATAATTGGCAAAACTTTCCCTCACTTGACAGTGAATAGCCTATGTTGTTTCACTTTCAATCTTCAATGCATTATACAGTAAAAAATGTAGTATAGGTGGATCTGATTCAGGATTCACCTGTGTTAGGGTGCTACCCATTTCAGTGCCAAGGTCAGACTCTGACTAGAGACACTACAGGAATCAGGTGTTGGTTGGCCTTTGTCAAGAGGAAAAAGGTGAGTCATTATAATGCATATGTAACCTGGCAACCATATTTTATAAGAGGAGTGTTGGTATTTTCAACCATTAAGTGAAGCAACGGCCTGCTCTATGTGGTGACGTCACTGCTATCCCTGAATGTCACCCAGATAAGGCCACCTCCCATAGCGGGGCCAAAGGCCTTCCGATCAGGTGGGAATGACTAACGGCCTCCTGTCCATTAGCCTGAATCGGCGGCATTGAGATAAGCGTGCCTCGCTTTCAATGGTTTGTAAAGTTCCTTGTAGCTTGAGAGGAACTGTGACCTTCTGCAGATAACAAGAAGCGCTATTGTTTCACACGTGTTGGGTGAAGGAATAAAAACTTTGGCATGTTGTTGTAGACTTTGAGAAGAAATAAAGTCACTTAAGGCCTGTTCACACCAAGTACGATAACTATAACGCTAACTAATAATCATTCAAATTCTTTGAGAATAAGGAAGTCCATACCACAGTGATGACAATACTTGCAATATTGTTGGAATACATTTTAGAATGTTTTTTTTTTTTGTCCCCAGCTGATGAACGATATAACATGGCAATAAGAATCCACTCAACTTTTAAAAGCTTGAGCATTTAAAGTGGCAGATGGCATAACTGCAGCACACGTGTGTAATAAACAGAACATTATCATACGTTGTTGTGTGGATTTGTAGGGCTGCCCCCAAACTAACGATATTTCTAGTTGACTAGTAGTTCACTTAAGCCATTAGTCGACCAATTGCACGCTTATATTAATTTAATTACTTAAATAGGCTATATAGCCTACTCTGGGGCGGAATATATGCCTATTCCAATCCGTACACAAGTGCACACATAAAGCTTGCCGCAAAGCATCGTAATGATTATGAATGTGTCCGAAAAAAATAACAAGGAGACATTTTAATTGTTAATTAATAAACTAGTGTTTTCTGATTCAGTGTCGTCTGCAAAGATGAAGTTGACCATGCTCGGCATGTCTGCAGTAAAGTGAATGCGCCTATAGAGAGAAATGCAGCTTTCATACGGATTACATAAGCAGAGAGTATTTGTTTGATTTGAATTGGTTCATTTAAAACTACACATTTCAGGCTTTCTATCTATCTTAATAAATGTCTAATGTCTGTGAGGCAAGTAGCCTATGCACTGAGTTTCTGTTCATTTTTGTGACGCGCTCCAGTTCATGGAGACCGAGACGGCAGAAAGTGGTGCATCCTGTTTTTATTTTTTTATTTTACAAAAGCACAACGTTTTGTTGTTATTATGAGTTTACACATACAAGTATTCCCTTTACAGTTTTGAATGATGTTTTATCCGTAGGACTAAAACTGACGGAGTATTTTAAGTTGTTTTCGCTGTTACCAGGAAAATGCAGTAAGTGCTCTAATACTTTAGCTTCCATGTTCCGCGCGAACACTTGGAAATGCGCCTAATAATAGCGCACATTTATCTAGGTTTACATTAGAGCGAGCAGCCAAGTTACTCACATGTTTTACTTTTAAAGGGGGGGTACAATGGTGTTTCATGTATTCAGAGTTGTTTACAGTGTTAAAGAGATGGATTCTCATGCTAAACATAGCCAAAGTTAAAAAAAAATATATTTTGGACGAATAACGGAGAATTTATGTGCCGAAAATCTTACTTCCGGGTTGGTACAAGTTTCGGCTGGTTTTTTTCGATCGTGGATCTAATAGACGGGATCTAGTAGACGAGAGTGGAACTCCTTATATGAGCATTTCTCTCGGAAAAGCGCGCCCGCGCACACGTCGACCAGAGGAGAGCGAGACCACGCACATCAACGCGCTTCAACAGGAAATCATCGGCAGCGCTGCATAGGATTTGTTCAAGAATGTCTTTAAATATATTTGTTTAGCTGGGCACTGTAGGTGTCTGTTTGTTTATTTTAAAACCAAATCATGTTCTCAAAAACCACGAGTAAACACACAAATGTTGTAAGTTATAACTCGCGCATGACATGGTGTTCTAAAAACACAGCGCTCAAGTTCAAATCATTTCTACTTTTAAAAAACTCCCGCCTCAGTCGGCATCAAACTACACTTCCCACATGTACACCTTTTAAAGAAAAAGAAAAAAATACGACGACATAGTGAAAATTAGTCATTTACAAAAACCACTAAGCAAATATAAGTTCTCTTACGAGAAGTTCTCTCGTATTGCGTAAGTTAGCTTACGCTACGGGAAAGATTAATCTTTTCGAGATATTGAAGCCAAAAAATTATCCTTAATTTTGTATTCATTGTCAACGCAGTGCAGCAGCTAGCAGACCTAGAGCAGGCTGTCTAGCGTGCTCATTGGCTGCCCTGCGGCAACTGCAGCAGGCTACCACTGAGCCTGGCGTGACGTCACGTCCAATGAAGGGCGCTCGCGCCCTCATCGCGCCTTAGGCCGCCAGAATGGGCGTGGCTTAACGTATATAAGCGGGGCTCGGAGGCTGTCTCCCTGATTTTCATCTCTTCAGCAAAGCTCTTCGCATCGCTGGACTCCGAGAGAAGCCGCCGCCGTCTGAGGAGCGAACAGCCAGCTTAGGACAGAGCCTGAAGAAGCCGGCCGCCTTCAAGCCATCCGTGCGAGCTACGCTATCCGGCGACGTATCCTTTTTCCTCTCAAGAGCTCTATCTCCTGTGTGTGTTCGCCGCTGCGACACCACTTTTCTAAAAGAGTAGCGAGACGTCTTTTTCAAGATGCATCGCACTTCCTGCGGCTCGTGCAGAGCCCCGCTCAGCGCCGGAGACCGCCATGTGATCTGCGCTCTCTGCCTGGGCCAGGAACACGCAGCGCTCGCTCTCTCGTCGGGAGGCTGCGAGCACTGCGACGAACTTCCAATGTCGACCCTGCTGGCTCGACTCGAAGTTTTCAACCCAGAGGCTGTCACTCCGCCCTTCGTAGGACCACGCAAGAAGAAGCGCCGTTCTCAAAGGCCTCCGGAGCCTGTGGCCACCGCGAATCGCTCGCCGGAATTCCTCCCTCGAGCTTCGCTCTCGCCTTCTCCGCCCCCCCTTATTGACGCGCAGCTGCCGGCTACGGCCCGCACTGCCGTCGCTTCGGACGACGAGGCGGAAGGACAAGCCACAGGGGACTGCTGCTCCATTCTGACATCAGACAGTGAGGAGTGGTCGGGTTCGCATCACTCCGCCTCTTCCTCGATCCAGGAATCCGGCCGGACCCGTGCTGGAGTGGACGCTGTGCTGTTGCGCCTTCTCTCTAAGGCCGTCTAACGACTCGGCCTCGAGTGGTCACCGTCTAAGGAGCCCGCGCCTAACAGACTCAACGGCTGTTTCCTTCACCACCGCCGTCAAGGGCCCGCATCCAGGCCTGCGCCTTTCTTGCCAGAACTCCACACAGAGCTTACAAAATTGTGGAATGCACCATTCTCCGCAAGGCTCCAATCTCACGTCTCCGCGTCGCTCTCCCAGGTGGACGGCGCCGCCGAGAAGGGATACACCTCTATCCCCCCCGTGGAGGCGGCGGTCGCAGCGCACCTTTGTCCGCCCTCCGCGAGATGGCGCTCAAAGTCTACTCTCCCGTCCAAAGCCTGCAGGACCACGTCCGCCTTTGTCGGCCGCGTCCGCCCTTTACTCGATGGCTGTACTACAGATCCTCCAGGCCGATCTCCTCCGTGAGTGGGATGAGAAAGGCCCAGATCCAGCTGCCGTCACGGACCTGAGAAGCGCGACAGATCTTTCCCTTCGCGCTACTAAGTCTGCAGCTCAGGCCTTAGGAAGGTGCATGGCCGCACTAACCGTCACAGAGAGGCACCTCTGGTTGACGCTTGCTGACATGAGGGAGTCTGAGCGCGCCACGTTTCTCAACGCGCCGCTCTCCCCCTCTGGTCTCTTCGGCCCAGCGGTGAACAGTATCGTCGACCGCTTCTCTGAGGTGCAGAAGACCACGCAGGCCATGAACCTGTTCCGGCCACGACACTCTATTTCCTCTGCAGGTCGCCCGCGTGACCAGCCGCCTGCACAAACCGCTTCACAGCGCCCAGCACAGCCTAGCCAGCCCTCGCAACGACGACAGGGCAGCCGCCCTAGGTCGCGCTCGGCCAGCCGTCACAGGCCGCATCCCCCACGAGGGCCTCGGCCGAAGATCGCGTTGAAGCCCGAGCACGCGAAGCGGCAGCAAGAGGGAAAGACGTCTGAGTCCCGCCGCGGCCGGACTGCCGTCAAAGCTCCTCTCCCTGTTAGTCCCCTTCGAACAGGCTACTGCAGTGGTACATTCAGCAGCCAACGAGCCGGTAATACGACCCGCTCGCCTGCACACATCCCCCGTTTTCACGGCGACCCAGAGAAATCTTTGTCTGTATATATATATATATGTTGCAGGACCCCCTTGAAAATGAGATACATCTCAAGGGGTTATCCTGAAATAAATTCAATTCAATTCAAATCTCATAAAGAGTACAATGTCTGGTTATCCGGCTCACGCCGATGGTGTTTTAAGTGTAGAAAAAGTGCCCACATGTCAGTGTTCACCCCTACACACAAGCACAACACTTCCCGTGTCACCCACAGAGCCCACTCTCATAAAGCTGGCAAATGCCGCTCGAGTGTTAGATGTAGGAAATGTGCCCACGAGCCCGTGCCCACGCCTACTCTCTGCCCGCTCTATCACACGGCCAAAGCTGCCTCATATCGGTCAGGTTATAAATACAAGTCCCGTGCCCGCTCACAAGCGCTCACGCTTATTAACACACCTCTCCCCAGACACCGCCCGCGCGTCTCGAAGTGATCATAAAACGTTCCCCATTCATAGCAATCGGGACATCACGTACAAAACAGCCTGCCACCGCTGTCAGCGAGCCGCCGTGTTCAAGCACCGGTCCGGTTCAGTTTCTCGAGCCCACGCAGTGCGGCGATCAGAACCTGGAGGCCATCCTGCCCCACGCTACACGTATAAAAGCGTGGGAAGCGATTCCCGGGGTATCAGAATGGGTGCTAAGTACAATAAGGCAGGGCTATTCGCTACAGTTCGATCGCCGTCCCCCGCGCTTTCGGTGAATTATGAACTATCTGGACAATTGGCTGATTCTGGCACAGTCAGAGATAGAACTTTTATCTCACAGAACAATGCTCCTCAGTCATCTGGAAAGCCTGGGTCTCACGGTCAACTGGACCAAGAGCTCATTACTGCCCAGCCAGTCAATTTCCTTTCTAGGAATAGAACTGGACTCTGTGGCTATGACGGCTCGCTTATCAACACAGCGCGCACGCTGTGTTCGACGCCTGGCCGCGTCTTTCCAGAAGGGCAGCATCATCCCCCTGAAAAGATTTCAGAGGATGTTGGGTTGTATGGCCTCAGCTGCTGCAGTGCTCCAGCTGGGCTTAATGCGCATGCGCCCGCTACAACGCTGGCTGAACGCTCGAGCGTCTCGCCGAGCTTGGGCCTCCGGCCACGAACGATTCAGAGTGACTCAGAGCTGCATTACGGCTCTGCAGCCCTGGTTAACGGCTGACTGGTATCAATGGGGAGTGATTATGGGAGCTGTCTCGTATCGGAAGGTCATCTCGACAGATGCGTCCAACTCAGGTTGGGGCGCTCTCTTCGAGGGCAGTCCGGTCTTTGGCCTGTGGTCAGACCAAGAGAAGCTCCTTCACATAAACTGTCTGGAAATGATAGCGGTCGAGAACGCGCTGAATCGCTTCCTCCCGTTCATACGGAACCACCATGTTCTAGTCCGTTCGGACAACATGTCTGTAGTGTCCTACGTGAACCGTCAGGGCGGTGTCAGATCCAGGAACCTCTGCGATCTAACAGAACGCCTCCTCGTTTGGTCTCAGCACCAGCTGCGCTCGCTGAGAGCTGCACATGTGCCAGGCCACCTGAACGACTGTCCAGGGACATTATTCCCCCGGGGGAATGGTCCCTGCACCCCCAAACAGTCCAGTTACTATGGCGCCTTTTCGGCAAAGCGGAAGTCGACCTTTTTGCGTCAAAAGACAACGCTCACTGCCCAATGTTCTTTTCGAAGAACGAGGACGTGCTAGCCCAAATCTCGCCACTCTGTGCTCCTTATAGCCCCACGATGGGAGAACCAAATTTGGTTCCCGGAGCTGACGCGGCTGTCACAGACAGCCCCGTGGCCGATTCCGGTGAGGGCAGATCTCTTCTCTCAAACTCGCGGCTCGATCTGGCATCCCCATCCAGAGTGCTGGTTTTTGCACGCATGGTTGATCAACGGATACCCGTTATCCTGCCAGAATGAGTGATGAACACGATTACGCAATCTAGAGCTCCACGATTACGCAAACGCCCCCCGTCAGTTCCTATGTGGGATCTTTCTTTGGTCCTTGAGGCCCTGAAAGCATATCCTTTTGAACCGTTAGATTCCGTGAATCTAAAGTACCTATCACTCAAACCCGGTTACCTAATGTAACCTCGGTTCTCTCTAGAAGAGGGAACGAGTATTGCGTAACCTGCCGTGCTCGCGCCACGATTGACTTTCACTTCAGTCGATAAAAACCGGGGAGACAGCCTCCGAGCCCCGAGCCATGCCCATTCTGGCGGGCTAAGACGCGATGACAATGAATACAAAATTAAGGATAATTTTTTGCCTTCAATATCTCAAAGTTGAATCTTTCCCGTAGCGTAAGCTAACTTGTGCACTACTCGTTCCCTCTTCTAGAGAGAACCGAGGTTACGTTAGGTAACCGATACGTCATACAGTTCCAGTACACACCACATAGAGACGTCCTGCTGTAGTCGTTGCTGCTGCTGCTCGTCTTCAATTTCAGCCTCGGGATCTGATTCGGGATTAAAAATGTATGGTTGAATCTGATTGTTAGCCATGGTTTGTTTTGGGATGTCACAGCTTCCAGACACTCTCAACGCAAAAGCTTTGCGCGCTCGTGATTATTTAGCTCCGCCCACACGGCACGCCTCCACCAGCTCGTTTTTTTCCGGAAAGACTCGGTACAGCCTATCTTTCTTTTATAAATATGATAAAACTAAAGACTTTTTGGAGATATGAAGGATGCAATACTACTCTATAGGTACTCAAGATTAACATGAGATTGACTGAAACTGAGTGTTTAACCCCCCCTCCCCTCTCCCCCCCTCCCCCCTTTGAATGATAAGCCATATTTGAGGTTGATGATGATAGGAGAACGTTTGGATTTCCTGTCCAACATACTGTAATTAATTCCCACGATAATGAATGAGGCATTTAACACAAGGACCTGCCGTTAATGATCCAATGAGCCTGATTTCGAATCTTCCTGTGGAGTTTTGTTTTCTGCGACTAACCAACTTATAAAATTTTGGTCGACTAAAGCCCTATTCGGATGGGATTCGTTTTACAAGGGTAGATGGAGTAATGCAATTTTACCATAGGACGTCTGTAATATTAATGGCAAATTCACACGGGATCAGAAAACAGGTTAGTGCTGCTGCCTGAGTGTTTCTAATACAATGACTGAGTAAGTGACAGCAAATTTGACGTAATTTTTTCTTCTGCTATCATGAGTTTTTTCTTTTGCTATTGGGGCAAATTGGGCCGTAAAAGTTATAATTGTTGTATTTCCACATTCACCATTATAGAAGTGGCGACTTCTGCTTCTGAGAACTCTGGAAATGTGAAAAGGGTCCATTTGTTGAATTTCATTGTCTAGTTGTCTACTTAAGATTTTCCTTAAAATCTCTGTTGTCTTTGGGCCGTACAACCTGAGAAGGATAATTCAAAATCTAACATTATCATCATAAAGTCATGGGCGCACCGTCCAGGAAATAGCCTTTATTTTGCTTACACTGGCCACGTGTCTCATACCTTTAATCTTAAGGGGCCCAAATCGCCTAAATCTCACCAAAAACTTGGCGCTTTCCCATGGCTATCACGTCTACCTTTGAACGCAGGCTGAAAATGTCATTTCCTTACTTGTGAAATGGAATCCCGCTACCCTTTTATAATCTCTTCCTCATTGGTGCCCCTTTCAGAGATCGTCTGGGCCCCCCTCATCGCGAGCCCCCCAGGAGTGAATGACGCTCCCCCCATCTCTTCCGCGCCCTGACGAGGATGACAATGGAAGAGATGAAGAATGAAGCAGACGCAAACTCGATGGTATCCATGACTCTCTACGCCGTGATGTACCCTGTCTTCAATGAGGTATGCTGGTTTGTCTCCAGTAGGAGAGAGTTCAGTTATGGTTTGTTGACGCAGACTGAAGTTCAGGATTAGGAGATGCAAATGATGCACACCCATATGCTCAGGAAGGTCTGAGGTAGTGGAGACACACTCATTTCACACCACTTCTAGTTCTGGTTGAACTAGTGTTATTATATAGTGTAAAGTTTTCATAAGTTCATATTTTAGAATCCGTTTGACTTAAGATGATAATTGGGGGAGTGAATAACTAAATGAAAGGAACTTGGCTAACTTAGCTTTTTAATTAATACATAAAAAAAAAAAAACTTTTTCTCTAATCAATCTATCTTTTTTAAACGCATTTTTAGTAATTGTTGTAGACACAAGTGAGGTTAGACTACAACAATCTCTTCTACAATGTCTAGTTCATTTCAGCAAATAGTTTCATTAGTATGGATCTTTCAGTTATTGAAATATTAAAAATTATTCACAGTGGTGTCCCCTGAAGTTCCTGTGACATTTTATGATATTTTTGTTTTAAGTTAAATATTAAATGTAGCTGTTTTTTCCATTGTTTCCAAATATAAATAGTTTTAAAGGATTTTTTAAGTTGTAATTCAATGGATTGAGATGCTTTGGCCTTCAAAATTAATTTATTTCAAGCTGCCTTGTTTGAAACTTTAGTAACATTTTGTTGTCACTTTTTTATATATATATAATATATTACTTTGTTTCCACCTTCCAAGCAATGTACTGTTTAAAATTTTGGGGTTAGTAATATTTGTATTTCTATGTTTTTGAAAGAAGTCTCTTATGCTCACCAAGGCTGCATTTATTTGATCAAATACAGTAAAAACTGTAAAATTATAGGTATGTTTTCTGTTTGAATATATTTTACATTTTAATTTATTATTATTTAAGCTGAATTTCAGCATCATCAATACTCCAGTCTTCAGTGTCACATGATCCTTCAGAAATCATTCTAATATGCTGATTTGCTGCTCAGAAAAATGTATTATCATTATCAATGTTGAAAACAGTTATGTGCTGCTTAATATTTTTGCATAAACCGATCTTTTTTTTTAGGATTCTTTGTAGAAAGTTCAAAAGAACAGCATATTGCATACTTGGCTGCATGATACATTGTAATTTGAGATACATTTTGGAGTTGTATTTACTGCAAAAGTAGTTATGTTGTAATATACTGTAGTTTATCCATTTTATCATCAAAAATATAATGCAATAGATTATGGTTGAACATATGCTGGACTGAATTTCTTTGAACATACTTTTGGTGATTTTCTTTCTTCAAGAAGAGCAACACAGAGTATTGTCTTATAAAATGGGACAACTTTAATGGTTATATTTAACTAAATATGCACACTGACTCAATAACATTGGTTTACAATGGAACCTTAAGCATGTCATAAATGATCTTCATACTCTCTTATGAGCACAGTTAACGCACAGTTAACACACAGAACACATGCGTTTTACACAGTCTTCATGTGCTGCTGTGGATTCATTCATGTCTCTTTAATTAGAGGCAAAATCTACACCCACTACAACTATATTTCTATTTTAATGTGGTGATAATGGCTATGTATAATGTATGTGACACTAAAACCAAACAACCTGCTTTATCTGGCAGTAAAATAAGTGTGTGTGTGTGTGTGTTTTACAGCTGGAGAGAGTAAATCTGTCTGCAGCACAGACTCTGAGAGCAGCTTTCATAAAGGTGAGTAAACATGCCGTGATTCTGTCATTACCTGATCGGCAAAACCCTGCTCTCTTCAGCTTGCTTTTCTTTTCATATATTTAATTTGTCAGAAATCTCCTTCAGACCATCTGACATTTATCTACATCAAGGTGAAATTAGAAAAATGTTCACCCCATGAAGCTGTAATATACCCGACTGCTGATTTTACATTTAATTGTCAGCAACTTTGCCTGTCCTGATACAAACTGTGCTGAAAGGCTTAGGCTTTGTCATAACAGAGGACATTTGCATATAAAGATTATACATTTTAAACAAACAGTAGCAAAACGGCTAGTTTAATTCTAAATGCTAAAGTTGGACATGAGTTGGTTTTGGTGCAAGTAACCTTAACTAACATATAAGTAGACCACAGGGGGGGGGGGGGGGGGGATTCAAAATTTCAGCAAAAAAAATCTGGTGCAGACTGCTTTTGCTGTCTCAGCAGCACCATTTCTGCTCATGGCTTTGTAAAATTGTTGTGTAACAGTCATATAAATTAATGTTAGAAGACATTGATTCATTAATCATGAAAGCATTTTGACATGTTTATCTTTTCCTGATAGTAATATACTGTACATAGATTGATTTGTCTAAGTTTGAATATAAAAATAGTTTGATATGTTGACCAAATTATGAAACTCTTATTAAAACAATTTTTTTTTTTAGAAATGCTATGTTTGTGGTTGTTTTGGACTGATTTGTTCTCTTTATTTGTCCAGGCAGAGAAGGAGAACCCTGGGCTGACTCAGGATATCATCATGAAAATTCTGGAGAAGAAGAACGTTGAGATCAACTTCACTGAGTCTTTATTACGCATGGCTGCCGACGATGTTGAGGGTGCGTATGAGTTTTCACATTTTTTGAGAGGAGAAAAACAAGCTTGTATGGTTTGCAATGCAAATTCTTGTTAACGTTGCAGCCTCTTGCCTCTAGGGGGAGCTGTTTCCCCATGAATTAAAACGGTATTGACACTAATATATTTTCCCTCATAATTTAATTTCTTCCTTTTTGCAAGAGTTTTTGACATGTTCAGATGTATTCTGCTAATGAATGCACAGAAACGCACTGGGTTTCTGGCTAATGCCCATTTTTGTTGATTTGAAATGTAAAGAATACTAAATGTACCTCCAAATTGAATCCAAGCCCATTGTAAAATCCTTGTTTTGCTCTTCCTACTGTAATCTATCCTTGTATACTTTGTGTTTGTGAGGTGCCTGACTGTGTTTACTTGATAAAATAGAAGTTTCTGCATTGCTATAGGTGTCATCTGCAGAGCATTTAACATTTCAGCATTTGTTCAGTAGCATGCATGGTCTCAATGCAGACGGTTGTCGATCATGATTGGCCGTTAAAAGTTCTATGTCTTTAAGTGCATCACATTTTAATGACGGGTCATTAGAATTCAACTGTTGTTGCCATGGTAACTGAGTGTTTCTTGTGGGTGTGTTTTGTGTGCAGAGTACATGATTGACAGGCCCGAGCGGGAGTTCCAGGACCTGAATGAAAGAGCTCGCGCACTGAAACAGATCCTCAGCAAAATCCCTGATGAAATCAATGACCGAGTCCGTTTCCTGCAGACAATCAAGTGAGAACATATTCATGTGCACATTCACACACAAATAATAATAATAATAAAAAAATTCACTTGCCCCTTTTTCCCCATTTGCGTCATGACTTTCGTATCATTACGTCAGTCTTTACTTGCACACTTGCCCTGACAGAGTTTCTTTTTGAAGTATTTATTTAATATTTAAAGAAATGTCTGGCTCATGTTTCACTCTCAAATCAAAAGAAAAAATAGGACATTTTTGATATCATAAACTGAAGCCTGTTTTCTAAGAGCAGTTAGATCTGTTTTCTTTTTCCTCCCTTCTTTTGATTTTTGAGGGTGGATTTTTCTTTCAGACAGATTTTAGCCAGTTTTAAAATGTACGAATTTTTGACAGTTGTATGTAAAAAGCATTAACTCTTTCCCCGCCAGTGCTTTTGAAAAGCTGTCAGCAAACGCCAGCCTTTTTGATCATTTTCTAAAAAGTTTCATGACCCCCAGAATATTTTGTTGTATAAGTATCTGAACATGTGATTTTTCAAAAGAAAGAACAGAGCCTCTGATTTGCATTCCACATTTCTTCAACACTTGAACTTGGGTAAGTTTCATTAAAAAAAAAAAGCAACAGTTTGACAAAAATGTGTTTCTCTCAGCTTTTTGCTCAGAGTACATCCCGATCGGATTCAGAACGATGATCAAAACATAGATGGAGTAGATCGAGTCCAACAACACCCCTAATGCTTGCTTCCTGGGTTGACATTCGATTCAGTAACATTAGGCAGTTTTTATTTAAATGAGGTTTAATGTTGATGATCGTGTTATTTTACATATGCATCTATCTCGCTTGTTTCTGCATCTTCCTCACAAGTGTTTTGATCAGAAGGTTCAGTCCTCTTTCAGAAGATGCGTAATAGCGCCCCCTACATTATAACAGTGAAAATATGGAAAGTCGGAAAATTCCGTCAATGGCGGGGAAAGAGTTAACAGTAAAATATTAAGTATTCACCACCATTACTTTCCCCACTGAAGGTCATAAATATGACTGATGAGTGGAAAAGGTCACATGAGTGAGACATTGATACAATTATGTCTGAACATTTGTTTAATTGGTGTCCACAGAGATATAGCCAGTGCGATAAAAGAACTACTGGACACAGTGAACAACGTCTTTAAGAAATACCAGTACCAGAACAGAAGGGTGAGTGACAGCACACACACACTCATTATTAGATCGATGCAGCCAGTATACTGTCTCACTTACTGAAGGAAGAAATAAAAATGGCTTTGTGTTTTCCAGGCTCTTGAGCATCAGAAGAAAGAGTTTGTGAAACACTCAAAAAGCTTCAGCGACACTCTGAAAACATACTTCAAAGACGGAAAGTATGGAAGTTTTAAGAATCGGCCATTATTCTCACTGCAGATCACTCTTTTTTTTTTTTTTTTTTTTTTGCCAAAGTTTCTTTTTCCCCATATAAATTTATAATGAATGGTTCTTGGCTTGATTCTTGTTATCTTTTGTGCTTCCATCAGAGCATGCCATGATATTTAACACAACAAAGAACTAGTAATTTGAAAATTAAATAACGGTAATATACATCGATGAAATTGTTACAGTACTTCGGATTTTATCAGACCAGCAGTGTTGCAGTTCTAATGATCTTTTAGGAATTAAATGACATAGTAATGTTTGATCGTTTTAATTAAATTTATAGTGGTAGCTATGATTAATAGTGAATTGTTTCAGCATAATTAATTATTGCGTAGCATTTAATATTATTCTCCATAAAATGCATGGAGAAATGTGGCATATTAAGTAAGAAATATAAGTTAAAGTACCCTCCCTGTAGACGTGTGATATGCATTTTACAAAAAAAATAGTATTATTCAAAAGTTTGGGGTCAGTAAGATTTATTATAAATATTTTTTAATGTCTCTTTTGCTCACCAAGGCTACATTTATTTGATCAAATGCAGTAAAAAAGTAATATTATGTAATATTATTGCAATTTCAAACAAGTGTTTACTATTTGAATATATTGTATTAATGTAATTCATTCCTGTGATGCAAAGCTGAATTTTCAGCATCATTACTCCAGTCTTCAGTGTCACATGATCCTTCAGAAATCATTCTAATATGCTGATTTCCATCTCAACATTTCTTAATATTATCAATGTTGAAAACAGTTGCCCTGCTTAACATTTTTGTGGAAACTGTGATAACTTTTTTGCAGGATTCTTTGAATGGAAAGTTCAAAAGAATAGCATTTACAAAATAGAAAGCTTGTAACGTTATAAATGTCTTTACTGTCACTATTAATCAATTGGAATACATCTATTCTAAAAGTAATCTACTGACTGCAAACTTTCAAACAGTAGTGTACCTTATTAGCACTGCGAGCAAATTATTTGAGCAGAGGCGACAATAATGATGGTGGTTTATGAATAATAATTTGTGTCATTTTTTGGATCTTTTTGGAAATGGCATTAGGGTGTTGCTGCATAACATCTGTAATTTCACCTGTAGCTTTAATATGTGTTCAGATCTAATTTGTATTCCTTTCTTCTCCACATTTCTTCCAGGGCAATAAACGTGTTTGCCAGTGCCAACCGGCTCATCCACCAAACCAACTTGATACTGCAGACCTTCAAAACTGTCGCGTAGGAGTCGTAGAAGTGTTTTTCTTTTTTTTTTAATAACCTTTATATGAACAATGTAAAAAACCAACTTTGGACTGTAATTTATGATTCTTTTCTCCTGGCAGTAACACTTAAGGCAGGATGGCTTCTATTATGTTTCTAACCCCATCTAAATCTAATCTTCTTCATGAGCTGGAGTGATCGTCCAGTTTTTCTCATATCCTGAGCTTTTCAGTCACACTATCGCTGTGGAGACTCTCTCGCTTGCTTTCTCCCTCTCTCTTGCTTCCGAAGTGTTTTTGTTCTGTCCGGTCAGTCCAAGAGAAAGCCAAATGCCTGGGGGCCTTAACGGTGATGGACACGGGGTGTTCCAGACGTGCTTGTAAATGCTGGGGTTTAGCTGTCTCCTCTGATGCTTTGAACTTGAATGAGAGATGTATATTTAATAGATATTTGGTAACAGAATTGTTCAAATAAACAGCACATGTCAAACACAAGTTGCTTGGATTTGTTCTCTTTTTAAAATGATTTGTTTAGCCCTCATTTCAGCATGAACAATAGTGAAGGCTCATACTTTTGGTTAAAATCTCAAGACCCCTAACCTCAAGTAATACACTTTAGGTGCACATAAATTATACTTTAATCATGCTAATACTTTGGAAGGAAAAATATGTAAGGGAAAAAAAAAACTAACATGGGCATGCACTAATTTTATATTTGACATTGAGCTAATTTTGAATGACTTTTAACCATACTTGGCACAATGCATTTTAGGATTGGCATCTCCACAATGAATTTTGGATCTGGCGTGCCTATAATATTTTGAAATGCTCCCTGAATGTTGAATAATCAGTTTTATGTGATGTATTTCTAGACAAAGAAATGACAAATTAAAAGAGTTTATTTTTTTTTATTAAAAAAATAATACTTTTCGTTTATTAGTATGGTTGAATTGGATCATCGAAGGTCAGCAGCAAAGACATTGGTTATTAAAGTGAGATAAAATACATAATGTTTGTGTACTTTGACATTTAATTATAGCATGTTTGCGTAATATTCCGAGTTTGCTTTTCACAGTTTTGATTTATTTTGTGCAAGTGAGTTATGTAAATGCAAGCTCACATTCAATCTACAACTACAATAACATCATGTTTACACAGCGCACACAACGCCTCCGAACTTAGGCCCGATTTCTCTCAACATGAAGACAAGAGAGGTGTCAGTCAATCAAAGGAAAAACAAAGTAAATTGTGTTATTTATTTGAAAAAGTAGTTTAGATTTTTTGTTGTGAATTTAAAAGTATCTCAACCCCTTGAGAGCGTAGCTTTTTAAAGGGCACCTATAGATTCTCCAAAGACATTCTTCTTTCAACCTTAAATGGTCCAACAAAGTTATTTTTTATAGTGTTTCTTCCTTTAAAACAAAAAAAAAGGATGCCTAGGTTCTCCAAACAAATATTTCTGCCAAGTTTAAATCTGAAGACCATCTTAATGGTCCCTCAATTATTTTTTCATGTATGATATATTTCTTCTTCCCCATGATGATTATAGATACCATGAGACCTTCAGAGGTTCTCCAAAGGATTCCATCATTGTGGCATTCTGAGGAATCCCAAATGTGCCATCAGCTTATGTTTTCATGTTTAATGTGTTGCTTGCTTCCTTTTATGATTTTTGGTACCTTGACAACTAGCTTTGATGCCATACATTAAGATGGCTTTGTTTTGTAGTTCCCATAGATTTGATTTTAGGTTCAGGGAAAATTGTTTGGCGCAATGCTGTGTGCATTTTATTCAAAACAACTTCCAAAACTACAACACAAGAGATTCCTTGTAAGCCAATACTTGCACTGTTCTGGAATATGTGTGAATATATTATAGAAGTACTGTATGCTTTTAGTCTCCTGCAGTGGAACAGTTTCTCTTAAGGTTCTTCCTTCCATCATAGCCAGACTGCAGTGTATCAGGATCTTACAACCATCCCTTATTCACAGCATGTCCTAATGTTTCTCCTCAGGTGTTCTCCCTATTGCTGTAATGCATAATGCATGTTCTCCCTATATGAACTCTAGGCTCCATGTCCCAGAGCAACTTCCTCCCTCTCCACTGCACTTTGATTGACAGGGCCGAAACCATGGAGACCGCAAGTGTTTGGAATGTCTCCTGACTGCAGAGGACCTTGTGAACAGGCCAAGGCTCTTGTAGCGAGAGGGAATATTTTAACGTGAGCGGCAGAGCTTTTGAAGTCCACTTTGATAGAGCATGTCTGAGTTTTAAAGCTCTCTATTCCAGCTCATAATGCATTAGGTGGCTTTTTTTAGGTGATGTCTGATCTCAGTGTTTACAGAATCTTGTTTGTGTAAAACTTTTAACTTAGATTTTGGCAGTGCAGATTTGAATATTTTTGAAACCTGCATTGCAGTTTGAGGTTCCGCCAATCTTCTAAATAAACAACACAAGATAAACCAGATTTACAAATAATTACCGGTAAGTTGAGCTCATAGAGGTGGCTAATTTACTTTGCGGCAAAATATTTTAGAATTATTGTCAACTCAATAAGATCTTTTTTTCTTCTTAAATGTTTCATTGTCATGATCAAAAATGATTAGTTAAATTCCGTTGTCAATGTACTCCTAAACAAAAGCTTCCTAAATGACTTTTCAGCCAACTCAATTAGATTTTTTTTTGTCTCCATAGAAGTCATAAAATTATTAGTAATACATTATCAGTAAGGCTATATTTTGTACACTATATTGGGGTTATTTTGCAATTATTGTTTAATCTCAAACTAATGTTTCTGACAGCAACAATGCATTGCAAATAAGTCAACCTAGCTAAACTTCAGCTAATTGTCATTACCATCTTAAATTAATGAATATGCAGTACATTAATATAGTACTATGCTCATTTTATTAAAATCGATTAAAAATAAGTTTACTTCTACCTAAACTATGTGATTAATGCCTTTGCAAATAAAAACATAATATGGTACCATACTTTTATGCAATAGTAACAGTCCTGTCCTTCCTCTTTATTCATGAAGGTTCTTGGAAAAGGTTGAAGATCCCAAAAATGGAACATTCTTAAGGAGGCTATTTTATGGTCTTGTGTTTGTTTAGCAGATTAATGGTATTTTTTTTAGGTCGCTGCCCATTCTTTATTCTTTGGTGTTGAGACTTGGTTATCACCATGAAATACTACTGCGACACAGTGGACATTTAGAAGATTCTCAAGTTACAGGAGTTGAAAACATGATTTGGAATATGACTATTTCAGGTAAGCTCCAACCCAACATAATTCTACTTCCTGTGTGTCACTTTGAGAAGTTCCTGTTATTTTTGCAGAGAGCCGCAGGTAATGAACACATCACTGTCCACCATGTGTCTAAATATATTACGGCGTGTAACGCCAACTCACGTTTAGGCGGACGGGGAGTTTGAAGGACGCCACATCTCGCATCGCCGGCGTTCTGCACTTCCCGCATCAATTAATATGCAAATCAGTGGCGCTTTACGCAAGGCAATCAAGTAGATGCCTCACTGGCTTTTTTTCTTTTCTTTTTATGTCTTTTTGATGTCACACCCAATGAGTTTCAACAAGGCAATTTAGTTTTAACGCCTCACTAATATGAAAGATCATATTGTCGCTCTTGCTTCTGTATAAGCACACATACATGCCCTCCTATTGAATTATATAAGGAGCGCTCGTCACTGATAACGGCGCTTTTCATGATAAAGTCCCTCGAGCGATTGCTCACTTTAGTGTGTCGTAGCTGTCAGCACTTCTTTTTGCCTCTGGATTTGGCCTTGTCATCAAAAATGTGCTGGGGTTATGCCCTGTTGCCTCATGGGATATCGCCCTCTATTTTCTTGCAACATGTAAATGAGTTGTTAACTCCTTTTACTGACTTCATTTGACTTTCCTTTCAGTTCTTGTTTAATTTTGTTTAACGGCAGACCTTTCTCAGCTTGAGGAAATCACAGCCCGAGGTGCACACTTGCCGGGGAGAAATATTTTCCGGGGTTTTTCTGTAGATATTATTGACAGACATGCACAACAAGAAGTCGACAGTGAGTATCTTGGGACTGTAGCCTGAAGCCACGATGCAAACGCTCTGATGCAAGCTGTTATCGTTATTTGTCATCGTTACAGTAAGGGACCGTCGTAACTCAGTGCTTGATATGCGTCTCACACTGTGAAGAAGACAATTTGTGTTCGTCTCTTCGTGTGTGGGTACTTTTGCCCTGAAAGATAGTCAGAGGAATGATGGAAAGAATGGAATTTTAAATAAACAAGAAAAAACAAACCGAGGGAACACAACGAAACATGAAAAAGACTGGTTAATTGAAAAATGTGGGGTGCTTTATCTCTGGAGCTGTGGGCGGGATCCTTTTTGAAGTCTCACCTCCTTGGGGAACCGTCTAGTGTTCAGGATTAGACATGCAGCACGTCTCAGTGTGTCTGTGGAGTCCCAATCCTGTTGGCACTCTGGCCCGATAGATGCTATTTCCCATAATCCCTTAGTAGCTCTTGAGTTTACAGCATCAGCGTTTGATTTTTTCTTTATTTGGAGTGTTTGTTGGTAATATGCACGTCCTAATTTCATGATTTAACATGAAATTAATGGGGGTTACTCTGGGTTCGGGCCAAATTACTCAGGTAGTCAGTGCTTTTTTTTTTTTTTTTTTTTTTTAATCAGTGTGAAGATGCATGGACTGCCAGTGCATCAGATGAAGAGATTGAAAAGTTCATCAAAAGATGGCTGTAGCTCAGGCCCAAAAGCAAACAATTTCTACCTACGGTATGTTCCAAATGTTTATCACCATTCATGTTATCAGTCTGAGATTTCTGAGATCTATCTGACTGATCACATGTGTCATTGTCTGTTCCCCTTTTTGTCTCTCTTTCTGTCAATAATATGTCCCTCTTTTATGGTACGCTTACTTGAGGTAGCTCCTAAAGTGTTCTTTCTTTCCTTGTCTTTCTTTTACTGTTCATTACACTTTTTGGTTGTTCTTATAAAGTTGTATGTTAATGTTATGTTTCAAATAAATGATCATACCACTCATATTTTAGTTGACTCATTTTTAATTGGGGGAAAAGGAGCAAATATGGATGTTTTGGGGTAGAAGGTGGGGTTAATTTGATATAAAACCCTATAGTTGTCATTTTATGTGGTTTACAAGGACACTGTAAAATATATATAACATTTTTAAAGTTGGAAGTAGATGCCATCTTAAGGATTTTATGGTAACTATCATTTTGTGGGAAAAAAAAATATTCAAAGCTCTGGTTTTATAGTAGTCTTTAATACACATATTTTAGAAGTTGTACTGAACACACAAAAATGTTTTTAACTCTGTATAAGAGTAAGTGCAAGTATGTTTTAATTTAGCACACAAGACTAAGAGTACCATTTTTGCTGGCATCATTGTGGCCCAGTGTCGGCTCAGTTTCAGTACCCAGTCTCGGACCAGTACCGGGCTGGATAAGTGTAACATTTTTGTTGGCATGATTGTGGCGCAATGCCAGCGGTGTTGGCTCCGTTTTAGTACCCAGATTCGGGCCAGTACCGAGTAAGTGTTCAATTTGCATGATTTTCCCCCCCAAACCAGCGGAAATCCCACCCTGCAGCTTATTCTAAAGATTTCATTGGTCATGTCAATCCTTGTACTGATTGCCTACACCAAACACTGATCCCTAAACCTACCAGTCACTGATATCGGCAGGTTTGGCAGCCGGACTCGGGCCAGTGTATTTGGGCCTATTCTGGGGCGTCACTCATCCCGTGTCCATGCCGAGTCTGGCAACCGCAACCGTGCCGAGTTATTTATTCCGGCCTGCCAGATCTGGGCCATTATCGGGCCGAACAGTTTTGGCTACCTGGGTACTGAGCCTGGAGCCCTCTCCTCGAACAAGCACACCAAATATCCATACCATTGACTCTATCTGACTTATTTGTAAGTGTGAACTTGTGAAACTCATTGTACTATATGTATAAAGTGTTGTTTACATGTGGTAAAGTTTAATCACAATATTGCCTAAATATAATAGTAGGTAGCTCATTAAAGAAAGAGAAGAGAAAGAAAATTACACACCTGAGAGGAAGTAATTGACCGGCCACCACTGTATGCATGTCTATGTAGCCTGTATCTTTTAATTATAGAAAGTTAATAAAGACGGGAGGAAACATCTGCTCATTTTCTCCAAAGGCAAAGTGAGAAGGAGGGAAAAACAACGAGGAAGATGACAGAACCGAGAGATGCTGACAGAGGGAATGAGACTGCTGAGGTGACGAAGAACTGAAGAGGTGATTGGGAAGAGGAGGCGTCAAACAGAAGCGTGAGAAAGAGCAAAGTTTTAAACCAACGGTGAAAATGACACTTTAGAGGAAAGGTTTGGGCTGTGCTCAAGAAAATTTCCTGTCACGTTTTTATTTTTAACACAATCAACACTTGATTTGAACGTTTTACGATGTGGTGTGATGTTGGTGGAGTTCAATCTCTTACCCCGTTTCCGGTGGAGTTATTTAGCGCATTTTTAGCTGGAACAAGTTATGCATTAGACGTCGTTGAAATCTTCTCAAACATTCAGGAATGATTTCATGAAACTCTCCTTAAACAGCACACTCTTCTCCGTGGTCGTGACTCGTGTCACTTGCGTCCAGTACAGTTCTGTGTTTAGACAGGAGGGGGCAGTGTGGAGCTGCGCATCATATTCCGCACTTGTTTACATGCTCAAACCTTTGTGATGATTGAGTGAATTGTACCGTATTTCATTGGATTAAATGTTTACATAATGATTTAGAGTGTTTAAGCATCACGGTAAGTTTTTAAATAAAATGCTATTAAAAAATCAAAAGCTGAAAAATGGTAAATGAGATTTCTTTAATAGCCACTTTATAGGCACATATGAGATTAAAGAGAGATCAACTAGCCTATAAGTTTTTATTTGAGTCTGTTTAAGCAAAATAAAATTATCCTATCTAATCTCACAACACCCTTACAGGTTCAGAAGGGATCTCAAATTGTGCTCGGATTTGCCATGACACAAACGTCCGCATGCAGTGATATTTTAGTATCATGCATAGGCTACTTTTATATATTTTATTTTTTATGGCTTTAGTTTAGTAAATGACAACCCTGGCCTGTAGTCAAAATGTAAAGATCTCACTATGAACTCAATGGGAAACAATTCCCATTAAAATTAATCCAATATTAAACGATCTGAGATGCTATCCAAATTAATTTTATAGATCCCTCATTGTATGACAAAATTCTTATTTGTACTTGTTTCTTCAAATGCATCTATTTTAAAAGGAACATCAGATATAAAGATGATACAAAAGAAATCATTTAATTTTCTTCTGGAAATATGAGAAAAAGCACAGAGGACTGTAACTTGATGGTTCTCTTATTTCTGTCTAACACTAATTGAATCCTTGACTGAAACACTGAAGGATGCACGATGCTCTTGTCTTGCTTCTCCTTTAAGGTCATTTGTGGGGTTTCGGGCTCTGCTGTGGCGGGATGGCTGGAGGATGCAAGTCAAAAGGTCAGCCAATATACCTGTTGTCATGGCAGCACGGTTTTTAACCACGCTGCTGGATGAGAAGCAGACACTACAGGCACGAAAGGTCGGAGGTCATTGATACAGGTAAAATGTTATGCAATGTCACATATTAAATGCCATTTTAAATGGCATTTAGGTATTTATTTTAATTAGTATGCATGTTTTTATGATCTCATATTAATTGAGAATAGCTACTGTAATGAAACATTTCTGAACTTTCAGAACATGCACGCACGCACGCACGCACGCACGCACGCACGCACGCACGCACGCACGCACGCACGCACGCACACACACACACACACACACACACACACACACACACACACACACACACACACAGTTAAATTAGGACATTCAAGTAGCTTTTATAAACATTGTTGGTGTGCATCTTGAGACAAAACAATGACACTGATATATTTTAAGATATGTAAATCATCTTTCCCTTAAATCAGCTCAAACATGCATTTTAGTCTGAGACTAGGCTTAAGCCTTGCCTGTGAAACCGGGGGATAGTGTCTATGAGTTTGGCCATATAGCAGGAAGTCGACATCATATCATCTGAACAGAACTGTGTTTGTGTCTTTCTTCGTTTCTCTGAACATTTGTTGTCTGTGTGTGTCAGTGTCTGACAGCATCTTCATCTTTCATTTTACTCTCATACTGAAGGAATAAAGTTGTTTGTTGTTGGTTAAATCACTTTTATTGTTGAGACACAGTTAACAGTAGGTTGTAGGAAGAAGAATATAGCAGTAGATGCGACAGTGAGAGTGAAAATGTTTGCCTATGGTTTTCGAGGCCAGTCTCTCTCTCATAATTTTTTTTTTTTTTTATAGAGAAACTTCACACTGTATATATTTGTTAATAATATGCTTTAATTTAGATGGACAGGAAAAAAATTTAAGCTGTTCGCCATCTTATTGTGTTGCTTCACCACAGTGGACATTTCGATTGTGACATTTTTCTTGATTATAATGGGAATTCTGTTTTGCTAGACTAAGTAGTTCTTGTTCTGAATACAATTATTATACCGTTAATCATAGCGTTGATGACCAGCAGGTTTAAGGGCCAACAGTGTGGAGGGGATTTTTCCGACACCCTGTTGGTGGAAAAGGGTGGACTGGTGGCGAGAGTCACATCGATGGCTCTCCTCGCAGACATAAGCGCCTCTCATCTCTCATTCTGCCTATGTCCTGCGGTCCCTCTCTGCCCTATGGCCCTCTCGTCTCTCTCGCCCTCATTTTCTGGAAGATATAACCAGCAGGAGGTGTTTGAAGAGGCTTCATCTGTTTCACCAGTGTTATTTGGCATCTTAACATAATGTGCTTGTCTCTGTCCAAGACTCATCAAAGAGAAAATCAAAACAGCTCGCTTTTATCTCTGTCCGGGTGTCTCAGAAAGACACGGAACAGTTTACGTTTGTGTAAATGAAAGTCTGTCTGTGTGTATGTCTATGCGTCTGTGTTGAACGCTCACGCTCATCAAAGACAATCGCAAACAAATTCACCCGGGCACTGAAAAAGAATCTGGGAATGATAAAAGCTTCATTAGTAGCTGCTCTTGTTTTATCAAAGTTTGCTGTGTGTTTGTGTGTTCACTTCCTCCCTGTGATGCTGAAATGCGTGTTGCCTTCCTCCAAAGGAAACAATACATATTCTACGGCATAATGAACTCCTGTTCAACTCCACGAATACACACAAACACGCACGCTGGGTTTAATAATGCAAGTTATCCCATTCTACACAGTCATTCCAGGAGGCAAAAACATTTTTGCTCAACTGGGGCTTTTTTTTTTTTTTCAAAGACAACATGGACTGTAGAAAATGTTACTATTCTGATTGGCCAATTGCAAAATTCTGCAGCATAATATTAAAGCACAGTGACAGCTAAACTTGAACGTTCGCCTATATTCTTTCTTCTATGCATAATAGAATAATTGTCAAATTAATATTTATTTATTGTTTTATTTTGCTGTATTTTATTTTTATTTAATTTTTTGTTTTATTTATTATTTTATTTATATTTATATATTTTATTTTTATCTCATTTATTTATTTAATATATTTATGTTTTATTTATTGTTTTATTTGTTGTTTGTTTAATTAATTTGTTTTGGTTTTTATTATTTGTTGTTTTATTTTAGTTTTTTGCTTTGCTTTGCTTATGTTATTTGTTTAGTTATTTTATAAATGTCAGTACAAGTTGTTTTATGTTTTTATTGTTATATTTTATGTTGTTTTTTATGTCATGTATCATTTTGTAAGTAGGCCTACCTGCATCATGATGATGCCAGGTTTGGCACATGTTGTTTCCACATAAAATCTAGTATTAACAGTTGTAGCCTATTTTTTTATTATTATAAATCAATGAGGCGTACAGTATATCCTGTACACTAGTATTTTAAAAGCCACAGAGAGAGTAGAAGAAAGATTGCACCAGGGTTCAGTTTGTCCTGCAATTGAAAACTTCACAGAACACTGAGGGGACAATTAGAGGGTGATAAAGTGTAGATTTTGTGTATGTGTTCTTCTGAAAGAGGGGACGCACTGCAGTGTGAACGGAGCATGACTAACAAGCTATTTGAAACATTCCTCCTGTCTGGATTATCCTGATGCTCAAATTAAATTATGTTTACTGGAGCGTCCCAGGCGTGGATGGCGGCGCAGTGAATCTGCATAAGAGAAAAGCCACTTCTCCTCATCAATATTCAAATTCACTGACTTTTTCTCTCACACAGACGCTGCTGCGACAGCGACGCTCGCGGCCAAGCACACGTCAAGACAGTGGCTGCAATCTGTAGTGAGTTTTTTTTTACACAAAAGCACACAAATTCCCGCTGCAAGTGTTTGTTGACTTTACTGTATGTCAAATTACATTATTATGATCGCTGACAACACACTGCCCATCTGTATTTCTAGATTTTCGAAGTTTCTTAACTAAATTTCATACCCATGACATGAAGGCATACAAATAACAAAATGCTCAAAGTTTGAACTATTAAAGGAGTTTCTCAACCAAAATTGATTAAAAATTATATAGGCTAATCATTCATGTAATTCTAGCCCCAGTGATTTTCTTTTTTCTGTATTTCAGTATAATGAAAGCAAACAACTGAAGCAAAATAATAAAAAAAGCATCATAAAGGGCGATAAAAGTAATCCATACTAATATATTTACTGTTCAAATGTTTGGGATCGGTAAGATTCTTAATGTTTTTGAAAGAAGTCTCTTATGCTCACCAAGGCCATTTTATTTAAACAAAAATACAGTAATATATAAAAACAGTAATATTGTGAAATATTATTACAATTTAAAATAACTGTCTTCTAGTAATATATTTTTAAATGTATTTTATTCCTGTGACGGCAAAGCTGAATTTTCTGCGTCATTACTCGTCTTCAGTGTCACACGATCCTTCAGAAATCATTCTAATATGCTCAAAAAACATCAAAGTCCCTTACAAATATCTATAGTCTTTGGAACCATTTCTTATTATCAATGTTGAACACAGTTCATTTAATTTCAGTTATTTTTTCAGAGATTTTTTACAGGATCCTTTGATGAATAGAAAGTTCCCAAAGA
Source organism: Rhinichthys klamathensis goyatoka (assembly GCF_029890125.1). Taxonomy (NCBI): domain Eukaryota; kingdom Metazoa; phylum Chordata; class Actinopteri; order Cypriniformes; family Leuciscidae; genus Rhinichthys; species Rhinichthys klamathensis. The sequence goes on along the minus strand of NW_026607270.1, from coordinate 64,537 downwards.
ACAATTTATTTGAAATAGGAATCTTTTCTAACATTATAAAAGTCTTTACTGTCACGTTTGATCAATTTAATGCATCCTTGTTGGATAAAACTATTAATTTCTTTAAAAATAGATATAACAATTACAATTAAAAATTACATCTTTATTTTTGCACGGTAGTGTATAATTTGGTCTCCAAAACTGGTCTCTGAAACTGACGAATCGTTCATGATTTTTTTTTTCTGTTTATGATTTGGTTTTAGAACTCAAATGATTCAATGACCCGATTGCAGTTAACTGTCCAATGGAATGGAAGTTTATCACTGAATTACAGCTTAAAGTTGTGTCTATTTGTCGTACAAAGTTATATTATAACTTAAAAAGACTTGAAATGTAGCATCTAAAGCTCCAGTTCCAATTGGATGTAAAAGAACAACTAGTTTTATTCAACATATCTTCTTCAGTGTTCCAACAAACAAAGCCTTAGACTGAGGGTATTAGTGTGAGTAAATTACTGAATTTTGATGAACTATTGCTTTAACATTAACATTGTAAGGTTTGAGTGTACGATGTTCACCCAAGAGTTGAGATGCCGACCACTGCCTTTTCTGCACACCTCAGCGACTGCATTAGCACACTGATTGGAATGGATGACTAGCGTGTACGGGACAGTTGTTCGGAACCTTGAATAAGTATATGGCCAGTGGGCAGATGAATAATGGAATCTGTGAGCCGTGGCTCATTTTCTTCACACCAGAAGCCATAACATAGACGTCTTTAACATTCCTTGTGTTGCTTTTCATGTGTTCAGCATCTGAATTTGTCATACAAAATGAGAACTTTGTGAAATAAGAGTTTGAGGGTGTTTCTTTTGTTAGGAGCAGTGATGGTGAGATGATTGGATGAAAAAAAAAAACAGTACAGAAAACAGGGCAAATCCTTTGTCATATGCACTTTGCAACTTAACAAGTGAGCTTTTAGAATCCTGTCTTTCAACCAAACCTTTCAATGAGCAGGCTATCAACATAGTTGATGTTTAACTCATGAGAAAGGTCACTTCTTCTTCCTCTTCTCTTTTATTGGTGGCATTGCCTTTTGCTGCATTCAGATCCTATTGGGAAGTTAATTAAGAGGGGTTTTTGGTCTGAATAAGACACTGTTTCATATTTCTTTCTCTGTTACTTAATGACCAATCTTGGAAGATTTTTAGCAACACTTCAATAAAATGAAGAGCAAAGGATGCACACTAGATTTGTAATTGAAGCTTTATCTGTGTATTTTATCGTTCTCATAGTGCCACAGGGAATGATAACAAATGTTGTTCGGTTGTACGAGTGCCTCCTCATCAACTGACTAAATGAGTAGTGTTTTCTGGCAAGTTTTATCACTATTCTTCATTAAAAGTACTTAAAATGAGTACAACATTCACAGTTGAAAACTTATGATGAATACTAATTTGCTTTCTCCATAACTCTTAAATTCATCATGTTTAGTGCTTAAAGAAAATCCAGTGCTAATTATGTATTTTTTGTCTCGTTAATTTGTACTTATCTTGTAAATACAATCAACCCGACTTTACTTAAATGCAACATTCAACATTCATTTTGGACTTTTCTGTCTTGTAGTGTGGAGAACTTCAGTCATTTTTATCAGAGACAATTTATATAGAGAGACATGCCACTTCCTCAATCCTCAATACAACTATATAGGGAAAACCCGTTTACGCCAAAGATGGCAGTTGTATGCACATGTCCCACCCCTCCCGCTGGAAAGCCAATCGTCTGCTTTTAACAGTCAAGCCGGGAAACATTTAAGCCTATCGTCTGGTTCCACTGACGCATGCGCACAGTTGAGGTTTGCGACAGCGGAGACGATTTGGTGACAGCGAGTTGTGTTGTGTGCAATATCAGATGGAATCCACATGGAAGAGGGTGATAACAACGTGAAGGCACCAGCCTACCAAGGTAGTTAAAGCATTTTATATCGACCACAAATATGTTACCTTACATTCTAAGTGCTGTAGAGCACAACACTGGCATTTTGGATAGAGACGTAAATGAAGTTGGTGTCGTGAACCCTTGCGCAAACGTAGTAAAAGTATAACCTGTGGGGGAAAAGGCGTTTTAAACCTTATTTTGGGGCAAACTTTAAGTCGTCAAACTTTTTCAGTGATTTTTATCATATTTTTTTAATGCTGTTTCTATACATGCAGTTTTTATGTCCCAGTGACCAGTGCAGACCAGTGCAGTTCTGACTCTCTGCCCATTCATTTAGATAGGAGCCTGGTCTTGTTAGTCCGAAATAGCTGCCCGGAGGCGTTGCCGAGATGGCGGCCGAGTGGCATGACTTGCCTAAAAGGACTTTGTTTTTTACTAGTTATTGTTTTTTATGTTGTTTATGTCTATAGAGTTTTTACTATTTTACTTTCAGTAACAGTATATCAAATTAAACAAAATGAAAATAGTTTTAGTTAACTATAATAACCCTGCTTTCAAAAAATCTCACCAACCCCAAACATTTCGAATGGTAGCATACTTTTCAATGTTGATGCCTTTGAAATTCTGCAGCAGAGCAATGACATCACAGATCATTATCTAGTCTCGTGTATACCGTAATTCCCCAAATAAAAACCAGTAGTCAATTAAACGCCGGGCCTCTGATAGTGGCCGGGGGAGTGGTCAACACGGACAAATAAAGGCCGATCTTAAATTAAGGCCGGGGAAAAATGAGTGTGGATAATCTCCTAAATGCCTTTCATATAATGTGCATTCAAGTTCATTGTAACGGGTGCTACATTGGATGTAACACGGGTCTCATTTAGTGCTAGTGACGGACTTTTCAACAACTTTATTGAAAACGAACTTGAGGAGCATGGCACACAGACGCAAATTTGATTTAAAATTTAAACAAAGAGTTTTAAAGTATGCGGAGGAAAACTCGGGTGAAAAAGCTGCGAAACATTTTGACGTTGACCCCAGGATAATCCGGCACTTGAAAAAACAAAAGGATGAGCTGACAAGATTAGCCAACAAGAGCAGAGCACGGCTAGCTGGAGGTGGGAGGAAAAAAGTAAGCCTGGAGCTAGAAACAAAGGTACCAGACTGGATCTACTCCATGCGGGACAAACACAACCGAGTATCAAGAAAAATATACAAAATAAAGCGTTGGAGATCTACAATACCGTGAGTGATGGAGGAGATTTGTTTGTGGCTAGCAGAGGTTGGCTACAAAGATTTCTACAGCGCAATGGTTTCTCACTTCGACATCGCACCATCATGGCCCAGAAAGACCCAGATCTACTAACTGAGAAACTTGTTTCGTATGTTGACGACGGCAGCAAGGCTGTCAGTTCTAAAAAGATTTTAGAGAAGGACATCATTGCAATGGACGAGACTGCAGTTTGGTTTGATATGGTGTCTCCCACTACTGTTGACACACGAGGAGCAAAGAGTGTGTCTCTAAAAACCACAGGACACGAGAAAAGCCATTTTACCGTTGTCCTCGCTGGCAAGGCCGACGGCACCAAACTGAAGGCTTATATAGTTTTTAAAGGGGCTATTCGTGAAGTGAAGGCGATGCAGCAGCAGATCTCCAGCGCAGTAATCGCCACTTCTGTGAATGGCTGGATGAATGACACTCTCACAGCAGACTGGCTGAAGTCTGTGGTGGGAAAATTCAACTTCACCCCGCGGCTGCTGGCGTGGGACTCATACCGCATGCCACATCAGTGCTGCCACCAAAGAGGAACTAAAATGTGGCTACAATATCACAACAGCGGTGATCCCGGGAGGCTGCACTGCATCCAAGCCCCTGATGTGATGTGGAACCAACCCTTCAAGGCGAGTCTGCACGATACCTACGATCAGTGGATGGCAGGGGATGCAGATTAGGAGTACACAGCCGGAGGTAACTTAAAAGCCCCCGCCCGACGCCTGCTTGTGGACTGGGTGGTTGCCACCTGGGACAAACTGGATGTGGATATGATCAAAAAGTCTTTCAAAGTTTGTGGACTGTCTGGGAAAATGTCTTTTGACTTTAATCTTACGGTATCCGGAGTAGCGTTACTTCAGATTTGTTGTTGTTGTTTTTATGTTTTGACACTGGATGCCATGATGTGACATACCGTATGCTTACTACACACAAGTGTAATTTAGCATATGTGTAGCTCTGAGGAAACATTGATTTTTTGTCATGTTCTTGCTGGTTATAGCTGCCGTCTGTAACGTTAATCAGATACTGGTGTGCTGCAAATCAGCAATGTGTTTTACATAGCTACCGTATGCACTTATTGTAATCTACCAGCAATACCGTAGTACCTGTATTTGAAATAAACACCCGGTACATTAACAGGGTTCAAACTGACACAATGGTGGTGTTTGATTACCGTAATTCTGACCCAAATTTCTTTGTTGCCTTTCTGGCTGTAGTTGTATATGGTGATATTTTTGCAAATGTTTCTTAAAAAATGAATGATCTCTGTCCACTGGAACGCTATCGCTTTTAATTTAAAACGGTTTATTTAAAACAATTGTTTATCAAACAGATGGAATTAGAAATAAAGGCCTGCCTCTAAGAAAAGCCTGCTTCAAATAAAAGCCTGTTACCTTCGGCAGTTCAGGTAAATAAAGGCCCCGGTTTTTATTTGAGGAATTACGGTACTTCATTTAGCCAAGGTTGCAAACCCGACTTCTGCCACTAAAGATTGCTTTATTAATAATATTCCTGATCAGTTTCATCTCCTCAGCATCCCAGATAGCTTAGAAGAACTCGATATTGTGACAGAAACTGACTCTCTCTTTTCCAGCACTTTAGACACAGTAGCTCCTTTACGCTTAAAGAAGATTAAAGGGGTCATATAATGGTACATGCACTTTTTCAATTTGATTGCACTGAAATGTGTGTTGGCAGTGCCTGTACACAACCATCATATAATGATACAAATCTATCCAGTGTTTTTGTTTTAATCTCCTTATATGTTTTTCCCTGCCTCAAATCAAGCCTGTCACGCCCCTCCCACGATTGTTGCTTGACACCAGGGTTTCAACACAGACCTGCCCTGAGCGAGCTGTCATCATAGTCCGCTATTGTTGATACGCTGGAGCAGAATGGCGTCTAAGCGATTGTGGTGTTCTGTTCTTGGGTGTAATAACGAACACAGCAGTCATTTTGATGTTCCTAAATCCGAACCGCTGAAGACGCAGTGGCTGAGTTTTGTTTTCGAAGGGAATATTCCCCACGAGCAACGTCAATGCTTTCATGTTTGCACGAATCATTTCTCAGCAAACTGCTTTATAAACAAGGATCAGTATAAAGCTGGTTTTGCTAAGAAGCTGCTCCTGAAAAAAGGCAGTATCCTCACAATTATGTTCCTTTTTAGAAATAAATGGTATCTGTGAGGATTTCCGGTCTGGATTTAGACTGTATCATAGTACTGAGACTGCTCTCATTAGAGTTACAAATGATTTGCTCTTATCATCCGATCATTGTTGTATCTCTCTATTAGTCGAAAATTATGCTGGCATTAGTGGAATTGCATTAGCATGGCTTAATTCATACTTATCTGACCATTATCAGTTTGTAGCAGAAAATGAAGAGATGTCATATCGAACACAAGTTAAGTATGGAGTACCACAAGGCTCAGTACTAGGACTGTTGCTTTTCACCCTGTACATGCTACCCTTAGAAGATATCATTAGGAATCATGAGATTAGTTTTCACTTTTATGCTGATGATGCTTTCTCTATAGCTCTATATTTCTTCGCGCCCCAACGAAACGTACCAATTCACAAAATTAACAGAATGCATAGCTGATATAAAAATGTGGATGACTAGTAATTTCCTACTAATTAATTCTGAAAAAACAGAGTTTCTAATTAGTTTCTAAGAGTTTCAAATCCACTGCTTAAAAAACCAACGTTAAACACATCACTTTTAGTGAATTACAGACCTGTCTCTCTCCTACCATTCATTGCGAAAACACTTGAACGAGTTGCTTTCAACCAAGTATCATCTTTCCTGTCTCTGAACAACCAGCTGGATGTCAACCAATCTGGCTTCAAGAAAGGGCATTCGACCGAGACTGCATTGCTGTCGGTCACCGAAGCCCTGCGCATCGCAAAAGCTGCTTCCAAATCATCAGTTCTCATCCTCCTGGATCTGTCTGCTGCCTTCGACACCGTGAACCATCAGATTCTTCTGTCCACCCTCTCATCACTGGGCATCACAGGTACTCCTCTCCACTGGTTTGAGTCCTATCTCACAGGTAGGTCCTTTAGGGTCACATGGAGAGGTGAGGTATCCAAAGCACATCAACTGACCACAGGGGTTCCCCAGGGTTCAGTTATTGGACCGCTCCTCTTCTCCATTTACACCACATCACTGGGACCCATCATACAGGCACATGGTTTCTCTTACCATTGCTATGCTGATGACACCCAGCTCTACCTCTCATTTCAACCAGATAATCCCACAGTAGCTGTACGGATCTCAAGCTGTCTGGCGGACATCTCAGCATGGATGAAGGAACATCACCTGCAGCTCAACCTGGCAAAGACTGAGCTTCTCATCCTCCCTGCCAATCCGTCTCTACAGCACGACTTCACTATCCAGCTAGATTCTTCCTCAATCACCCCATCAAGGTCAGTCAGAAATCTTGGAGTAATCTTTGATGATCAGCTGACCTTCACAGACCACATCACAAAGACAGCTCGATCATGCAGGTTTGCTATGCACAACATCAGGAAGATCAGACCTTTCCTAACTGAGCATGCAACACAACTTCTCGTCCAGGCCCTGGTAATTTCTAGGCTTGATTACTGCAATGCTCTTTTGGCTGGACTTCCATCATGTGCAACTAAACCTCTAAAAATGATCCAGAATGCTGCAGCTCGTCTGGTCGTCAACGAGCCCAAAAGGGCCCACATCACTCCTCTGTTCATCTCTCTGCACTGGGTACCACTCGCTGCTCGCATCAAGTTCAAGGTGTTGACACTTTGCTTACAGATTGACCACAGGATCAGCTCCCTCCTACTTCCACTCACTACTACAAGTCTACATCCCTACCAGAAGCCTACGATCAGTCAATGAGTGACGGCTCGTGGTACCATCACAGAGAGCCTCAAAATCACTCTCCAGAACATTTTCATTCACGGTACCATGCTGGTGGAATGATCTGCCCACCCTCATCCGGAATGCAGAATCCCTGACAGCATTCAAAAGACAACTGAAAACTCATCTCTTCCGTGAGCACTTAACGTATAAAAAAAAATAAAAAATCTGTCCTTTTCCTTTACATCCTTGCTTATCTGGCTTATGCTACTCCGAGCAATGTCTGAACTTTGTATTTTGAGCACTTCTTGCGTTGTTTTTGTCTATTCACGATGACTCGCTTGGTTTAGTCCTCAGTTGTAAGTCGCTTTGGATAAAAGCGTCTGCTAAATGACTAAATGTAAATGTAATTATTGGGCTAAAAACCTCTGCACGTACTAACCTAGAATACTGTCTAACAATTGATGGCTGCTCTGTCAAGTCTTTGTCTTCAGTTAGGAACCTGGGTGTGCTCTTTGATAACAATCTTTCATTTAAAAGCCACGTTTCTAGCAACTGTAAAACAGCATTCTTCCATATTAAAAATATATATATGCCGCCGTGGGCGGCAGTGGCTCAGTGGTTCATGTAGGTTGTCTACAAACCGGAAGGTTGGTGGTTCAATCCCCGGTTCCACTTGACCAAGTGTCGAGCTCTCCATGAGCAAGACACCTAACCCCAGCTGCTCCCGACGAGCTGGAGGTTGGTGGTTCAATCCCCGGTTCCACTTGACCAAGTGTCGAGCTCTCCATGAGCAAGACACCTAACCCCAGCTGCTCCCGACGAGCTGGATGGCGCCTTGCATGGCTGCCGTCGCCCGTCGGTGTATGAATGAGAGAGTGAATGGGTGAATGTGAGGCAAATTGTAAAGCGCTTTGGTGGCCATTGGGTCTATGAAAGCGCTATATAAATGCAGTCCATTTACCATTTACCATATAAACTACAACATATGCTTTCAATAAAAAATGTGGAACATTAAGTTAATGCGTTCATGACCTCAAGGCTAGATTATTGTAATGCTTTACTGGGTGGTTGCCCTGCACGCATAATAAACAAAGTCCAGCAGCAGCTAGAGTTCTTACTAGAACCAGGAAGTATGACCACATTAGCCCGGTTCTGTCAACACTGCATTGGCTCCCTTTTAAACATCGTATACATTTTTAAATATTGCTGATTCCTTGTAAAACACTAAATTGTTTAGCTCCCCAGAACTTGAGCGAGCTCTTAACGCATAATAGTCCTTCATGTCTATTGCGATCTCAAAATTATGTCCAGTTGATAATAACTAGAATATAAAAATCAACTGCTGGCGGTAGATCCTTTTCCTATTTAGCACCTAAACTTTGGAATAGTCTTCCTAGCATTGTTCGAGAATCAGACACATGTCAGTTTAAATCTAGACTAAAAACACATCTCTTTAACCTGGCTTACACATATAACATTATACATTTCTATTATTCAAATCAGTTAAATGATTATTAGGCTGCATAAACTAGGTCAGCCGGAACCGGGAACACTTCCTATAACACCCGATGTACTCGTTACATCATAAGAAGAATGGCATCTACGCTAATATTAGTCTTTCTGTTTATTTCGAGGGTTACTGTAATCAGCTGTAACTGTAACCCATCTCCATACCGCCGTGATGAATCCGACCTTCAACCAGATGGAACTGGATAAATATTCTGAATGTTCCAATACATCTGACTTCTGACCTATAATTCTGCCTGAATCATTGTTTGTTCGTTGACCAGAGGAGAACTGGCCCCCCGTCTGAGTCTGGTTTCTCCCAAGGTTTCTTTCTCCATTCTGCCACCTGATGGAGTTTTGGTTCCTTGGCACTGTCTCCTTTTTCGCCTTTGGCTTTTGGCTTGCTTAGTTGGGGACATTTAATATTCAACAATATTATTGTTCTGCCTGCATTGACACCATTAAATGAGAACTGAACTGAGCTGGACAATGAGATCACGGTTTTCTCCAGACTGTATATATAAATGAACTAAATGAATAACTTTTTTACAACAAAAATGAACCATCACTGATCTTACTTAAGCTGGATTATGACGCTATTTTGATTTTGGAAATTTAGATTTTGATGTCTGGAAATATTGATTTTGAAGATGTTGAAAATGATAGTTTTGAGAATATGTTTGAGATGGCGAATATGAGCCAGATGCTGAATGTACTGGGAAATGAGCTCTGACAAGGACAATGATGATGGAATAAAACATCAGCTCAAACTGAACTAGCCTGACTTCGTCATACTCATATTCTAGTCAGAATGTGAGTCTGATACTGCTTCATAGGGCTTTGATTATGAGGCGTGTCTTAACCGAACCAGGAAAAAAAAAAACTCTGCACTCAATTGGATAGACCTACAACCAATGAGAGCAACGCAGTAAGTCAACTACTTTGCATAGCACAGTTGTCAACTACAGAACTCAAATGCACGCACGCTGGAAGAAGTAAAATAACGAGTGTTGCTTCTTTTACTTGGTCCTCTATGAGTGCGACCAAAGGAGAAACCACAACGACCACAGGGTTTTCATTGCGTCCCATCTTCTTAGTTACCATCGGAGCCAGCTGATAAATTAAACTTTTGCCGAATCCCATAGGAAGGACGGCAAACATATCTTTCCGATCGACAAATGCCTTGATTGCAGTTCTATGTTCGTCTTTTAAAATGAATGCGCTGTCGATTTCTTTTACAACAGACGCGATAGCGGAATCTCTACATCTCAGTTCTCCAGCGGCAGTCATCTGTGAGGGAAACCAGTTCAACCCAAGCGCTCTTTGATAACGTGAGGATTACGTCCCTGCAGATCATCTGTCCATCATCGTATAAAGCCCGCCCTGGCAATTTGATTGGCCCGACGATTTCTGAACCGATCATAATTACTCCTCAATGGAGCGAGTCCAGACCGAACTTCCCGATCAAAAAATGTTGTGGGCGGGGTTCGGGCTGGCATCCAGGCTAAAACTGAACCCTTCCAAGCTCCAAAAGGTAACAAAATATGCTTTATTTTATTTTTCTGTAATTGTTTCTCTAATATCCAGAGATTTTTATATCGCGACAGGTAGAGATCCATTCGTGTTAGATATAGATCCGGGTCGCTAAAGACCCAAATATGTAATAATGATTAGCGAAAGATTCATGCATTTAAGGGTTAAGATGATAAATGTCCAAATACTTTTGTATGACAATAGTAGTATCGGTAATTGGCTAATACCATAACCCTTAATTTCATTTAAAATCATTGGCTTATACCATAACCTCATAATAATACTTCTAATCTTCTTTTGTGTTTTTTACTGAAAGAAAGTCATACAGATCATTTCCATTTTGGTGTGAACGATCCCTTTAACTCGAGGTTGCTCCAAGCAGATTGTTTCTATAGTTAACATGTACTTTAAGTTGCTTCAAATGGAAAAGTGTCTGCTGAATGAATGATAATAGTGAAAGCTGATGCACGACTCTCATGTCAGCCATAAACCTCCCCCTCAGTTAAATCCATCGATTCTGCTTGTAAGCACGACTCAAAAAAAATCATTACCATCTTCATGACGGATGATATTTTTCGGAGAGAAATGTTTCTGCTCATCAGCGCTACTGTCGGATGTACCCTTTTGTCCTTGAAAGACAAAGCGGGCCTGACATCACAATAGAGAGATTGATGATTCGAGAGAGGGGTGTTTGTCAATTCCCCATAACTTTTGCCGAAATATTACCGCACCTTCCAATGAGGATGGATTGGATATTCATTTTCATTTTACTGCTTTAACAACTCATGATAATTTGTGGCCTCACATTTAGCGGTTAGACAGCACACTTGTTTGATGTAATGGCCTAACAGACCATGTAATGGATTACTACGGTATCTCTCCAAGAGAATGTGGCAGCGGTTCAGATGCCCGTCTGTCTCTCTTTGTTGAGATGCAAAGTTGTGTTTAAAACTTATTTGCTTTTATAAACTTTGTTAAAAGAGGTCAAAGGTCAGCCTGATTTTGTTTGTGTCCTCCATATGTTGCTTCGACTTTACGCTGATGTTTTCTGTATACCGAGTTTCTTGCATATGTAGCATAAAAATCTAACACAACAAGATGTTCTGTTACAAAAAAAGTATGTTTCTGATCTGACAGCTGTAGTTGACCAGTTGATCTGTTTTAGTCAAAGCCAGAAATTGTGTCATAGTATATGTGCTAACCGCCGTAGAGAAGGCCAATGTTATTTTGAGATTGTTTTAGATAAAAAAAAAAAGATTATATATACTTTGGGCACTATTTTAATGACCTAAGCGCATGGTCTAGAGGCCTTTCATATCCGCTGCCTACATAAGATCCTCAGCTTTTCCTGGAAAGATCGAATCCCCCACACAGTCATCCTCAGGAACACTGACTCAATCTGTATGGAAGCAGCTGTGGCCAAAAAACATCTGCGTTGGATAGGGCACATCATACCCATGCCTGAACACCGCCTGCCCCGCCAAGTCCTCTATAGTCCTCTATAAGTGCTCCACTGGTGGGCAAAAGTGGCGTTTTAAGGACTATACCAGGGACCTCCTAGCCTGGTTAAAACCAGACCATTCTCAGTTGTAACTGAGTTATGGTCTGGCAAAGCGTCATAGACAAATCATTTCCAGAGGGGCGTCACCACCAGACGTCGCAGATAGACCTAAAACCAATCAGAGCGATGAAGGAGATGACGTATGCAGAGTGGCGGAGAAACATCTCAGAGTGTTGTTCTTTGCTCGGTTTTTAACAAAAAGGAAACGTTCAAATCGCTTAAAACAGACGAGATAGCTGATTCGAACGAGTGATGTTCGACGGCGGCATCCATCTTTGTAATGTAGGCTACAAAATCTGCTTCAAAATCCCAGCGCTGTCGTCATCGTGTAAAGCCCGCCCTAACGTTTCTGATTGGTGCCTTGATTTCGACGGATTGGAATTGGGCTTGAATGAGCTCTTTCCCAGACTAACTTTCAGAGCAAATCTAAATTTGCCGGAAGTTGTCTGGGTTTTCCCAGGCTAGGGACCTCCTAAAGCGAGCGAACATCCCCCTCACGCAGCTCGAATCTTTGGCACTCGACAGATCAGCCTGGCAGGTCACCTGTGCCACTGCTGTCTCTCAAATACACCAAACCAACCAAGACCGACGATCCAAGCGGCAAATCAAGAGATACCAATGGGGGGCTAGTACCCCCCTGGTATCTGGTTTCCCCTGTTCCATCTGCGGTCAAGTGTGCGGCTCAAGGATCGGACTCGACGCCCACGAGAAGTGGCACCAGCGGCAAGGTTGCTGAACCCCAGCCCCCGTCCCTGGAGCAAGCGTCATCATCGAACACGATGGACAGCTAAGAGTGTGTGTGTGTGTGTGTGTGTGTGTGTGTGTGTGTGTGTGTGTGTGAGTGAGTGTTAAGAATATCAATGTTTGTGTTTTCTTTTGTTAAAGGATTTTTGTTTATGGATATGAGCTTCCATTCCTCTCATCTACTCATGCTATGGGGATTATGTGCTATCACTTATAAAGAGACTGATGCACCAGGACATATGGGACAGTTCCTGATTTATGATGTGTCTGGTCTTTATCTCATGCACAATAATTCATGTCTCAGATAAGACCTTTTTTGTGACTTCCTCCATTTATGTTGTATTGTTTGATTTCTGCTATTAATATTTTTCTTTTATTTCTCTTTCTTAATCATTGTTTGTACTGATGCATTGATGAGATGAGAAGGGCTGCTCATACTCAAATATGTATTACTCATATCTGATGTGAATGAAAACCTTTGAGGAATTAAACAAGTATCGACTTACATAGACAGGTTTGGGATAAGTTAGTTTAATTTAAGAACCACATTAAGGTAGGTTCTTGGTCCAACCAAGTTTACTTCAAAAGACTACTTATCCATAATTTACTGAAAAGGGCAGTCCATAATATTACCTGGATGAACTTAAAAGTAGTAAGAGCACAGGAAGATTCATGCTTTCTCTTTTAAATGTATAAATTACTGTACATTTCTTGTTAATAATCTGTGTGATGAAATATAGAAGACCTTATTTACATCTTGCATTGCACTTCTGCAGAAGCCCATGCGGATGGAGTCAGAACAAGCTCTAAATGCACTGGATCTGTGGAATGGTAATCTGCTTTTAACAAATAGTGAGATTAACCTCCTACATCATGCTGAGCGAAAATATGTGCACTTAAAAAGAAGATGCATTTTCAATAAGGGGCTGAAAGCTTAAGTCAGCATTCAGAATGACCTCTGGATTAATTATGTGAGGCTCGTAGCAGCCAGGTTTTAAAATATATATATATCTATATATATATTCCACTTTTATCCTTTGATCCGGTGGCCTCAGCTCCTTTTGGGTTTGATCGCAAAGACTTTTGTGACATTTGAAGTTCTTTCTTGCGCACACAGAGCAGGAGGTGATGGATCACACAGATTTATGAGACTTCAAGCGGATATGAGGAATGTCTCAGGGTGGTAAGCAACTTGAGGACTACATCAGGGTTAATAACTCCCTGAGGTTCCCGTGAGATCAATTATTATGACAAATGCTGGAGAATCAGGGATTTTTATTTGTATCACAGGAAAAAAATTCTAAATAGCTGCAGTTTTCATTTCATATCTAAAATGGAAACACATTTCACGATTTACTTTTTTAAAGTCCACCTGTAGTCAATAATTTTATCCCTTAAAACTCTTATTTGATCACCAAAAATTACATATGTAAACTTTTTTTCCTTGATGCCTTAAAATAGCTTGAATGTAACTCTACACCCTTGCCTCATTTAGTATACGTGGTTCTATGAATATGCAAATTAACCCGCCTCCACTCACTCACACCAGCTCAGAGATCCACTCATTGACGATCACACATTGACGTGATTGGTAACAAGGTAGTTTGTGACGTCAGAAACACCAGCGATTTCAAACTCAATACTCAGTAATGGCGCTGACATGAATTTGCACATGGTTTGTCTTCAAGCATATTAAAAACACCACATAAAACAACATTAAAAGCTTGATTTTCACCACAGGGGGACTTTAATACATTCCTGGTCTCCTCTGAGACAAATTTCCTTTCCAGGTGACATCACTGATGAGTTTTTAGTTAATTTACACAAGCAGACAAATAGCTTTTTAAGTGTGTTAATGAACAAATTATGGCAATAACAGCAAATATTGATCTGAATCTATTTTCATTTGTGTCTAATGTTGACTTTTTTAAAAGCATTTGTCTTTCCCAATCTGTGTTAAAGTGTGTATGTCAGGTTAAATTTGTAATTAGGATTAACACAAAATAGTTAGGGGAAATGCACGTTTGACAAGTTGTTGTATTGCTTTGTATGATTTTCGATACCTAAAGGCAGAATATAAGATGAAAAAGTTAGTTATTTTCAGGACTCACTTAAAACTGCTCCTCCGCCCAAACGGATCGCTTGACGTCATAAGAGGGAGACGTCTCCCCAGGTCGCTGAGAAAGTGAGTCTGTGAGCTGTGTTGATAATTGTACGAGTGATAGAGCGAGAGAATTAGTGATTAGGACATTTATTTATTTAGTTAGCTATTTAAGTTAGGTAGTTAGTTAGGTATACGCAGGCGTATTTTCACAATGGTGAATTACTGCGGTAGTGCTGGGTGCTAAAACACAGTTAAAACCGGTCACAGAGTCCACTTTTTCCCAAAAAGCAGGTCTGTGTTCCGTGCCTGGGTCAACTTTGTTCGGACCAAACGCGCTGACTTCAGTGCTGCTTCGGTATCCAAGACTTTGGTCATTTGCAGCGCACATTTCTTCCAGTTTTTACGTTTCCACTGTTCGTGTTCGATCGCGCCCGCGTGTCTCTCTCTCTCTCTCTCTCTCTCGCGTCTCTCTCTCTCTCTCGCGTCTCTCTCTCTACTTTAGTGCTGCTTCACACACACACACACACACACACCAACATATTCCAGCATTGCAATCTTGACATCGAAGCCTGTTCATTATAGCCACGGAGCTTCAGAGCTAAGGCGGAGCTACAGATCATGTGTCCCTAAATAACCCGCGTATCTAACAGTAGTTCCGCATTAATTAATTTGCACGCGAGTTTTATTTATTTTTATACTCGTGTATTCATGCACTGAACCGTGACGCCCGTACCGTTTCGGTATACATGTACCGTTCCACCTCTAAGTTATGCCTATATGCACCTGCCCAACTCTCCACTGGTTATCTTCACACCAGATATTTATGTTTCTTCGATAGGAATTATTTAAATTTCTGTTTGCCTCCTCATCTGTCTCACGCCTGGGAGGCTCAAAAGTGTATGGCTGTGGGGGGATTTTGAGGGGGATTTGAGGGGGATTTTGGATCTGCTCAGACTCAAAACTCCCCATACTTGAATAGAACGTTTGTGGCACGACTCCCTCTTCTGACGTCACAGCTCAGCTGTGTTTTAAAAATATGATCTTGACAGAAATGGCTATAAAGCTTACTGTAGGGTAATTACAGTAATAATTTTAATGATAATTGCATTTTCACTCAGACATCTAACCCTTATTTAATATATCTAAAAAAAAAAATTTAACCTGACATAGACACTTTAAAGGCACACCGCGGAACTTTTGGCCACTAGTGGCGCTCGACCTGTAACTTTCACGTCTAGCGTCCCTAGAGGCCACAAGCTCCGCAGCACTGTCGCAAAAGTCAACAAACAGTCAACCGGTCAGCCCATAGACAGTGGGTCAGCTTCCCGTGTCTTTAGATTGTGTGTGCTTGCAGTGTTTGAGGCGGGCAGCCTGGCCGCGCTCGATTCCCTTATAGCAGTCTGCTGAGAGAGAGAGAGCGGGGCGAGCCCCGTGGGGCTTTTAGTGCTAACATGTCTGTGAGTGAATGTGGGCGCGGGACGGCGGGCACATTTACTGCACTAAAAACACCGTCGGCCTGAGCTGACTGTAACTTATGTGTGTTGGTTTCGTTTTACAGAAACCGTGGGATATGTTGTGTGTAGTGTTTGTGGGCACTGAGTCGTGGGCACGTTCACTACATTTAATGTACATTTGACATGAGTCGACTTTATTTGTGCGAGCCCTGCACTGTGGCGGGCTGTGTTTGTGTGTAGAAATGAACAATGGGCTGTGGGCATTTTATTACACTCATAACACCATCGGCTGTGGCCGGAATACCAGAAAATACTACACTACTTATATGATTTATCTGGGTCACCTTGGAAACGGCATTTGTGTGCAGGCAAGCGTCAGCATCGGTCGGGCACCCCTCCTCCTCCTGAAGCTCACGCCAGCGAGCGAACGCTGGACCAATGGTGATCCTCGTCCTGGCTTTTCATTTGTCACTATGCCTTTTTCTTTTTTTTTTGCGTCCTCTGACAAAACCTTTGCCTTCTTCCTTGTAGCTGTTGGTTCGGCCATGACGAAAACATACAGACGGCAATCAAACGCGAGTTGAGCACTCACGTCAGAATCTGAGGAAGTTGTGGGTGGTGGGGGAAGTGACGTATGCCGTAAAGCGGTTGAATTTTGTAGTTCTTTTTGTGCTCGGGTTCCTACCCGAAACCCGAAGTTACATAGTGCTAGGAAAAGCGATACAGACACCTTCAGGCTACGGCAGACGTGTCATTCAACCTATTGTAAGTCGATGTACCATCTCAATGGGTTTTGGTAATATATTATAAAGGTTGAAAAGTTCCACAGTGTGCCTTTAACTAGCTAAGGACAGGCTGTTCTGAATACCCAGACAAACTGTTTTATGAGCATCCAAATGAATAGTATCTCCTCCAGAGAAATCAAGTGTGTGTGTATGTGTGTGTGTGTGTGCTGTGATTTGTCCAGCTGATTGTCTCAGTCATACCAGATGTTAGGACAGACCTGCTGGTCACCTGTTTTTTTCTATAGCTGCTCGGTTTAGTAAGGCTGTACACACAGCTGATAGAAATTGTGAGGCCTTTAAAGTATAGGATTTTTATATGATGGAAGTGATTTCATATTATGATGGCCTCATGTACTGCCATGGCCCAAGTTGCTGAATACGGAATCATCATTGATGTCTAAATCTGGGTGGTCATTTTAATATGCTCTTGGCTGTGATTCTGGGATTTTGTTGTTCTTATAAACTGAATGATATATTGATATTTTTCTGCTAATTAAGTGCTCAAAGTCAAATAACAAATTTTGCAACATCGATACTGTTATTGAACTGAACAGAATCAACACTGTCTTTTTTTAGAGCTGCATTACAGCAGAATTTAAATTTCGCATCATGTTGACCACTGCAAAGCTGATTTGAAATAATCTGTATTGCATAAAGTGCTATAGCCTATAAATGAGGGTGATTTGAGTTTGCTTTTTATAATTTATTCATGAAACGTGCATTGTAAAAAATGATTCTGCATTTTAGTTTTTTTTTCAATGTAATTTTGTAAGTTGATACAACTTGCAGTTTCTGAATTTGTTAATTCAACTTAACATGTTAAGTTTTTACTGTCTTAACTAGTCTGTAAGTTGATTTAACTAGAGTATGTGTCGCCTCAACTTAAAAATATAGGTAACACTTTACTTGAAGGGGTGTGCATAAGACTAACATGACACCTTCAAAATCATGACATGACACATGTTATGAATATGAAGGGAGTTGTATGCATGTTTATGACAACTGTCATTAAGTGTCATTCGCTCAGTTATGACATTTTTAATAAAAATATGACATTGTTTAAGATGTTTTTGTTATGACACCTTGACATAAACAAATACATCATAACCTGTCAGTGTCTTTGTCATGACAACTTGACATTACTAAGACAACACAACCTGTCATAAACATGACCTAGCAGATTAATTATCAAACTTAAGAAACCACTTAGCTTTATTGGTTAACATTACATTAAACTGTCAGGTGGTTGGTTTTGACGTTGGCTGTCATGAAGCCATTATAACTTTTTAATGACAAATTCAATTTGTACCACTGTAGTTGAGGTCATGAAAAATATTTATGACACAGTTATAATGGCCTCATGACAGCCAATGTCAAAACCAACCACATGACAGTTTAATGTAATTTAATGTCAAGTTGTCATGACAAATACACTGACTCTGTCACGGTGTGTGTATGGCAGGAAACACAAGGAGACGAGGATTTCCAGAAACAATCACTTTTACTTCTAAACAAAACAATAAACAGATGCAGGCAGGGAATACACTCAGGTAACAGACAACAACCGACCAGGACAGACTGAACAGAAGCAAACTAAATACAAGCATGAATCAAACATAACAAGGTGAAAACAGGTGACACTGATGATGATAACGAGGGACAGGCTGGTAAGTGAGGGAGTGAATACAGGTGTGGAGACGAGGAGGATTCTGGGAAGTGTAGTGCAGACACAAAGACAGACTGGTGCAGACGAGGACTGTGACATTACTCCCCCCTCCCAGTAGGCATGACCTCACGCCGTGGAACAACAGGGGTGGGAGGGTGGGCATCCTGGAGTCTGTGATTGGAAGACGGACCGGGTGCAGCTGGACAGACTCCAGGATGGTCCAGGCGGCCACGGCAGAGCAGGACGTGGGCGTGGCCAGGGCGGAGCTGTCGGCCCCTCGGGCGTCCAGGGCGGCGGAGACCCTTCGGGCGGCCATGGCGGCGAAGACCCCTCGGGCGGCCATGGCGATGCAGACCCTTCAGGTGGCCATGGTGGTGAGGACCCTTCGGGTGGCCATGGTGGTGAGGACCCTTCGGGCGGCCATGGCGGAGCCCTATGGCCCTCCCCCCAAAAAAAATTCTTGGGGAGAGTGACGGAGTCTGACAATGACTCTAGAATAGAGTCGGGGACAGGCTCTGGAACAGTCTCTGGCTGGGCAAGCGGTGAGGGCTCTTTGCTGGACAGGACCAGTGGCGATGGTTTTGAGCTGGGCAGGACCAGCAGTGGAGAAGGCTTTGAGCTGGGCAGGACCAGCAGTGGAGAGGGCTTAGAGCTGGGCAGGACCAGCAGTGGAGAGGGCTTGGTGCTGGACGGAACCAGCGGCGAAGGGGTCTCTGGGCTGGACGGAACCAGCGGCGAAGGGGTCTCTGGGCTGGACGGAACCAGCGGCGAAGGGGTCTCTGGGCTGGACGGAACCAGCGGCGAAGGGGTCTCTGGGCTGGACGGAACCAGCGGCGAAGGGGTCTCTGGGCTGGACGGAACCAGCGGCGAAGGGGTCTCTGGGCTGGACGGAACCAGCGGCGAAGGGGTCTCTGGGCTGGACGGAACCAGCGGCGAAGGGGTCTCTGGGCTGGACGGAACCAGCGGCGAAGGGGTCTCTGGGCTGGACGGAACCAGCGGCGAAGGGGTCTCTGGGCTGGACGGAACCAGCGGCGAAGGGGTCTCTGGGCTGGACGGAACCAGCGGCGAAGGGGTCTCTGGGCTGGACGGAACCAGCGGCGAAGGGGTCTCTGGGCTGGACGGAACCAGCGGCGAAGGGGTCTCGGGCTGGACGGAACCAGCGGCGAAGGGGTCTCGGGCTGGACGGAACCAGCGGCGAAGGGGTCTCGGGCTGGACGGAACCAGCGGCGAAGGGGTCTCGGGCTGGACGGAACCAGCGGCGAAGGGGTCTCTGGGCTGGACGGAACCAGCGGCGAAGGGGTCTCTGGGCTGGACGGAACCAGCGGCGAAGGGGTCTCTGGGCTGGACGGAACCAGCGGCGAAGGGGTCTCTGGGCTGGACGGAACCAGCGGCGAAGGGTTCTCTGGGCTGGACGGAACCAGCGGCGAAGGGTTCTCTGGGCTGGACGGAACCAGCGGCGAAGGGGTCTCTGGCTGGACGGTCTCTGGCTGGACGTGAATCGTCTCTGGCTGGGCAGGCATGACGTGAATCGTCTCAGCCTGGGCAGGCTGGAAGGTCTCAGGCAGAAGAAGGTCAGGAAGGTCGTCAAAAAGCTCAGACTCAGGCTCGGCAGAACATGACTCAGGGCCCACAGTGAGGGAGGATCCACAAACCCATAAGGTGTGGTCGATGAACTCGACAAAAGGGAGATGAAGATCTCCCAACAGCAGCATCTGGGAAAGTAGATCGTCCATCCCACTCCAGAATTGCTGCTTGAGAGATTCCTCATCTCTACTCACGTCCTGATAAAGGTTGATATAGACCTCTACATACTCCTCCAGTGATCGTCCATCCTGGGCAATCCAGTGATCTGCCTTCATGCTAACTCTCTTTTTCCTCATGGTCGGTCGTTCTGTCACGGTGTGTGTATGGCAGGAAACACAAGGAGACGAGGATTTCCAGAAACAATCACTTTTACTTCTAAACAAAACAATAAACAGATGCAGGCAGGGAATACACTCAGGTAACATAGACAACGACCGACCAGGACAGACTGAACAGAAGCAAACTAAAAACAAGCATGAATCAAACATAACAAGGTGAAAACAGGTGACACTGATGATGATAACGAGGGACAGGCTGGTAAGTGAGGGAGTGAATACAGGTGTGGAGACGAGGAGGATTCTGGGAAGTGTAGTGCAGACACAAAGACAGACTGGTGCAGACAAGGACTGTGACAGACAGGTTATGATGTTATGGTTTATGTCAAGATGTCATAACAAAAACATCGTAAACAATGTCATATTTGCATTCAAAATGACATTATTGAGCGAAAGACACTTAATGACAGTTGCCATAAACATGCATAAACCCTACTTCATATTCATGACATATGTCATGTCGTGGTTATGAATGTGTCATGTCAGTCTAATGCACACCCCTTCAAGTAAAGTGTTACCAAAATATATGCTGAACCAGTAAGGTTAGTTCTCATTATTTATTGCGATATCACGTGAAGCGGTCTCGTTCATCGGCTATGCTGAAGAATTTATTGGCAGATGATTTAATTCTTCTATCATCATCAAATCTGGTAAGTAAATTTTTTTTGTTTTTTGTTTATTGTTTGCAGTATCAACATTTCCAGATGACATTGGACCGTTGCTAATCCAGTTTTGCCAGTTATGTAGTTGTCAGCAAACTAAAGCTATAAATCGATAAAACTAGCCAACTATTACTTCTTTTTCTTTTTCACGTAGGCTACATTATTTCATTAAGTTCCCAAAAGGCGGGGGTGGCAAGACTAATTTCATATGGAGGATATTTCGATCCTCCCATATTTAAAATTTAATTTATATCACAATAAGCAAAGTAATGTTGAAATATCTGCAAATATCTCTAAAAAATGTAAGTTGAGTGAACACATTTTTTTTTTTTTTTTGCAGTGTGGGTTAAATTCCAGAATGGAGTGAAAGCTTTAAAACAATGTCTAAATAAATAGCCATTTGTCTATTGACCAATTAGCCTTTCATGATGATTCATCATTCATTCATCAAATGTAGAACAATTTAACTAAAATTATGTGCACTGATGAATACAACCACAGCAATGCATTAAGTGCTAAGATGTAAAAAAAAAAAAAAAGGAACCCGTAAAATTGCTTCAAGACATGTTTGATGTGTTAGTTTCTGCCTTTTTGTATTTCCTACACACTCTTAAGAACTAAATCAATACATCAGTGTTTTTGTAAGCTAGTCGTTCTTTCAGACCAAACAAATCTTTCCAAAGCTTTGTGAGAGAGTTTAATTGTTCTCCTCCATGTTTTATTTGCCGCTGTCAGGTGCACTTACTGTGTTGAGGACAGATGTGATGGAGAAAGTGCCACAGAAGTGTTTAATTTGGCAATCCCATTTGAATTTTGGCAAGACATGGAGGTCCTGTTTACAGTCTGGTTTCACAGACAGGGCTTTAAGTAGCTTTTATAAACAGGTCTAAGAAAAAAAACATTACTTTGAAGTAAGGGATCGAATATTTGTGCATCTTGAGACAAAACAATGGCAGTGACATTCAATTTATGTCAGTGCAAATTGCTTTCAGTTAAAACAGCTCAAACATGCATTTTAGTCTGGGACTAGGCTTAAGCCATGTCTGTGAAACCAGGGGCAGGTTTCAAGGAGGTTCAACCAACTCCGAGTTAAAACTTGAACTCTGAGTTGACTTACCCTGAGATGGGAAACTCTGAGTTTTCGGTTACTGAACAGCTGAAATGAGTAAGTTCAATCAACTCTAAGTTGACTGACTCTGAGTTAAGCGCGTGCACCACAACTATAAAAAGCCATTATCAATGGAGCGCAGATATTACGAGTCACCATGGTAACAGCGCCAGACAAAAAGAGGTCTGCATATTTCTCACCAGCAGTACGCAAAAAAAAAATGTTTTAAGTAACACGGCAGCAGCGGCGATCAAGAAAGTTAGTTTGGGAGAAAATAGTTGCTCGAATCAATGCGTAAGTTTACATTTGAATTACTGTTATACAGTGTTGGGTGTAATTACCAAGTAATCTAAATACTGTCATTTAGTTAAAGGGATTACTCTTAATTCTTCTGTAATATAAAGTAAAATATGATGTCATTGCATTAAATACTGCATAGACTATAGAACAATTCTGTTTAAAACAATAGTGGATTTAACATAACATTTTTAAAAGGTATATTTTTAATGTAACCTTCACTCTCTACACACTTTGGTCAATTCAAGAATAATTCATGCAATTGTATATTGTTAATTTGAAAGCATTAAAAGTGCAGTTTTGTCTCTTTTTGTATTGTTCAAGTGGTTGAGGTTGATATGGGATTTAGAAAGTAATTAGTAATAAGTAAACCAATACTTTCTAGAGATAGCAGGGGCGTAGAATTTAGTAGGGACGCTAGGGACGTGTCCCTACCAATATCCAGTGACACTGATATATCCCTAGCAATATTTTCGATCAAAACTTTAAATATATTAAATATTGATGTCCCCGTCCCCACCAATTTCAAAATCAAACCTACGCCACTGAGAGATAGTAATTATTACATTAATCTAATTACACTGTTGAATATGTCATTTGTAGTTAGTAATTAATAACTATTTTAGAGTTACCCAACTGTTATAATATCAGAGGTGAAACTGGAAGAACAGTATGTTATTCAACCTAATTTTAATTTTCATGTAGGTGCAATCCTGCAGGCATTAAAAGAACATGGCAGCAGCTGAAAAGTTATTTGAACGGTAATTGGTGACAGACTCAAAGACTGAAGTCACTTACTTTAGGTGTTGTTTGTTGATTTTTGTGAGGACCACGTAGTGCTCCGTTTTAACGGGAGAATCGGGAGTTTGCCGGCCGCGACAGGAGTCGGTGGCCCGTCTTCAGAGTGAGCGCAGCCGCGCAACGGAGGACGATATCCCGAGGCCTACTACGGTGCAGAGGAGTCGTTTGCTCTTATTCAGAGAGCCCGCAGCAACGACCAGAGGAAGATTTCCTGAGTTTTCTTCAAGTGCAGCTGAGTCACTTATGGTTCCAAACTGAATTCAGGTACCTGTGTAATATTGTTTTTCCCCCGCTCAGGAGAGTGAAGCGGCCAGTTTTGTTGTTTCAAAGGCCACCACGTACCCCAGCAACGTCTCAGGCCTGCAACGGTGTGTGGGGACTAATTGTTGTGTGTGTGTGGGCCCACAGTGTTTTGTTTATTATTCATATGTTGTTATTCAGTGAACTTAAAAACTGTGATTTTTGTCCTTTTCATCTTTAGTGAATGTGTGACATACACATTCATTAATTTAGACACTTAATATATTGCCTATTCGGTGTGATATTGTGTCTATTGGTGATTTTGAATTATTTACATACTGGTACTTTGTTTATAAACAACTTTAACTCTCATTTTATTTTATACAAATTAAATTCTTCACATTTTGTTACTTTCAAAGAGTTTTTATTCCTTCAAAAAGAGTTTATACCAGAGTGTTTAAACATAATTTAGTATAGAGTTTTATTAGAATTTTCATTCAGGAGAATTAATTCAGTTAGTGACATCAGAGGGGCCTAACTTCAACATCTGTAGGCATTTAGTTCATGAATCTGGAGCGCTGTCCTACTTAGTTACAAGAAAGACAGGTAGGGGGCGCTACAGAAATATAAAACATAATTCAATCAGGTAAGGCTTGAGCATATCATGGATGTAGGGTACCTGACTTTACAAACATTTGACATATTAAATAACTAAATAGCATCCAGTGTTTAGCAGTGCAAAAGCATTTTTGACATAGGTCTAATTAACACAATTAAATGGTCATTCTCATTTGACTTACTCAGCCAACAGAAAGAAGGAAGAGGCTCACAAAGATGGAGATGAAGATGCAGAGGAGATGAAGATGGAGATGGCCTTCATAAAATGTATAAGAGGTCTACATATGTGTTATTTTTTATATAGGCTGTTTTTGATATTTCCATATATTTTACTTTGGGTTGGGTTTTTTGTTGCTCCCAACAGATTCTGATGGTAATATCTGTCTTTTGGAGCCTCATGTCCCAACAGAACCCCAGACAGTTGTAAGTAGCCTACTCAATACACCAGAAATGATGACAAATAGTATTAGCCTATAAAATGTGCTCAATCAAATGCTCATCTTCCCAGGACGATGGGGATGAAGAAAGGCCTACTAGGAAATGTTAATATTATCTGTCTGTCTACACATCAAACAATCTACACATTCAAATTTCTTCACATTATTTATGTAGAGTAGCCTATAGAATCTAAGTTTATTTCTAAGTATAAACTGATATTCTTATCTCTCCCCCTGTCCCCAGATTTTCAGTCAATGCCACAGTTTAATTCTGTAGAATGTGTTTAGAACTACATGATGTAACTCTAATCTACTGTATTTTCAGTTGCCAGTTAAGAAGTTATATTGACTTCATCTTATTAAAAAAATTGGGGAGAAAAAACCCAGCAATGAATAAATGTACCGAAAGAACGAATGAGGTGTTTAAACACCGCTTCCTCTTTAAAAAAGGGGAGGAGACCGAAATAAACTCTAGGTTTACCGAAGTAAACCTGCTCCCAACCAGGTTCGGTTCACAGAGTAAGTTACCATGGTAACTGACTCTGAGTATAAGTTACCTCTCTTTCAGAAACGGACTTGACTTACCCTGCTTTCTCAGGTTTGACTTACCTCCCATTCTGAAACAGAAAACCCAGAGTTTTGTTTCATGTTTTTGTTTCATGTCTGTCATGTGGTTCCCTGTTATAGTCATGTGATCCTGCCATGTGTTCCCTTGTCTTATGTGTCATGTTCTGATTGGTTCATTGTTTCATTGTTCACAGGTGTCCCTTGTCTTGTCTTGTCTTGTCTTGTCTTGTGAGTTTTTAAGCCCTCATGTTTACCATGTGTCCTTGTCAAGTATTGCTTGTGTAAACACTGTTTTGTAAGTCCATGTTCTTGTTTTTGTTTTGAGTTCATGCTAGTGGTGGGCAGATCGAAGCTTCGTGGAACACTGAAACAGTTGAAGGCGGCAGTGGCTCAGTGGTTCATGTGGGTTGTCTACAAACCGGAAGGTTGGTGGTTCAATCCTCGGTTCCACCTGACCAAGTGTCGAGGTGTCCATGAGCAAGACACCTAACCCCAGCTGCTCCCGACGAGCTGGATGGCGCCTTGCATGGCTGCCGTCGCCCGTCGGTGTATGAATGAGTGAGTGAATGGGTGAATGTGAGGCAAATTGTAAAGCGCTTTGGTGGCCATTGGGTCTGTGAAAGCGCTATATAAATGCAGTCCATTTACCATTTTGAAGCAAATGTGCTGTATTGTGTCGAGGCTTCGAAACAATCCGACACCTGTCTCCAAGGTGACCCCTAGTGGTCAGAACCATAGATATACATAATAAAGGCTAGATGTCTCGTCCGCGCTGCTGGCCAATGGAGGTCGACGTCTGGCCATCTTGTCACAGGCAGCTCGCTTACTCGTAACATTCTGTTTTAATGGTGCATGTACTTTTTAAATGACCATAACTTGCTAAATTGTCTACCGACTTTCAAACGGTTTGGTTTGTTATAAACGTCAGAGATGTAGTTATGACACTGCACACTTATGGAAAATAAGTGTATCAATAAATAATCATCCAGAATTATAGCCACGTTAATAACGTTTGTAACAAACCAAACCGTTTGTAAATCCGTCAAGATTTCAACGAGATAAGAGTATTTGTGTTCGTGCTGATCACTCATCTTACATCAGGTACCACAGAGCCCACCAGAAAGCTTGCCAGTGACAAGATGGCCGCCGGTGATGACGATTGAGACTCCCCCGTAAGACATCTAGCCTTTATTATGGATATCTATGGTCAGAACAGTGTAAATGCAACAAAAACCCGGGGCAAACATGCATAAAAAAACATTTTACAACACCTTTTTATTGAAAGTAAAATCTTTCAAATGCAATTATCTAATCATCTAATAAAATTATCAAGTATCTATATGTTATTTTATCAATTGTCAGGGTTTGTTTTGTTTGTTCTATGAATGGCTCAGTTAAACAGGCCAATAGTCTAGTCAAGTCAAGTCACCTTTATTTATATAGCACTTTTTACAATACAGATTGTATCAAAGCAGCTTCAGAGTGATAACATGATAATAATACAACAAAGTTTGTTTCTAGAAGAAAATTGCCTCATCGTCCACCTTAAGAAAGGCAGATCAATAATATAGTTGAATATTTAATGTCCCCAACTAAGTAAGCCAAAAGCCAAGGCAACAGTGTAAAGGAACCAAAACTCCATCAGGTGACAGAATGGAGAAAAAAGGGCTGATGAGGCTGGCACTTCAGGGATGCGTCATGGATGGGTCTAGGTGCAGGTCCACCATCTGATCTGGATACTGCCGGGATCCGGCTGACTTCAGTAAACAGGGAAGGGACTGATTGACACTTCAGGACTGCATTGTCATCGTGTCTAGGCGCAGGTCCTGCATCAGATCTGGATATGGCCTGGATACGGCCTGGATCCAGGGCTGGACTGGGACAAAAAATCGGCCCGGGCATTTTGGCCCAGACTGGCCCACTATATAACACAACCGAACTTTGCACGCCCTTGAATATGTATACCAACTCCTATTAAAACCACTAATGCCATAAGTGAATAGGAGTGAGTAAGAGTTAACCGATGAAAAATAACTACTAAGTTGAACTATACTCCACACTCCACAGTGATGAATCCTAAAGAAAGCTATAAGCTGGGATAGCAATACCGTTTTTTCCCACAGGATTTTGTGAAATCTGTGGTGAGTGCACCTCTGTCCCTCTAGGGGGGTTGGGGGGCATGCTCCCCCGTAAGAAAATTTTGTGCTTTTTAATGTTAAATTCATCAATCTGGTGCACTTTGAGAGTTAAAAATAAAGAGCTCCAACCCATATTCAGTGTGCAAATTGAACAAAGAAAAACTCAAAACTCTTTTAGTTGTGATATAGTGTCTGTCTACATTACACTACTACATAATAATGGTTATAATATTAATCCCATGCATGGCAGTAATAGCCATATGCAGAGGTGGAAAGAGTAATAAAATATTCTACTCAAGTAAAAGTACTACTACTTCAATGAAATTTTACTTAAGTACAAGTAAAATTACCGGTCAAAAAATCTACTCAAGTACAAGTAAAAAGTAGCTCTTTTAAAATTTACTCAGAGTAAAAGTTACTGAGTTACTTTTTTAACAGCGGGGGTGGGGTGGGGTGTTGTGCCGAATTTCGACTCCCTGCCAGAATCTGACTCCCCCTCGCGTGCACGCGCAATGACGTCACCACACTAGTCGCCGAATTTAGACTCCCTGCCAGAATCTAACTCCCCCTCGCTTGCACGCGCAATGACGTCGGTGCGACTGTTTTATTTTTCGTCTGTTTGTGTTTCTTAAAGTTTGGTGTCTTTTTTTTTTTTACAGGTGTTTATTAATAAATATAATAATTATCAGTGTTTTCCAGAAAGCGTTGCAAAAACCGATCACTGGCATACAGGATGTTTAAGTGCACTATACTTACCAAGTCAAATATGAAATGTTAATATTTAACATTTATTCCCATTTCCCATTGTGCACTGTTTACTACTATAGACAGTCCAATAATACCATGTGCAATAAGTTCTACTTTATTCTGCACATAGATTATTCTATACTCTGCCAGTAGGCCTACATTTTATTTAAATCCAACCCCAGAATTATTTTCGTGTCCAAAGCACAGGTGTAAGCAAATTATATAAATCATACTTCCCTAATTTTTCAGGTTTGCAAAGTCAAAGACACATGAAACTCATGCTGGTTACACCTCTTACTATGGATGGTAAAATAATTTCTGTGTTTTACATTTGATATTGTATTGTGATAGGCACTTTTAGTTAATTCTGGCTGATATTTGCCAGTATAACTGGGTGGCTAGACATTTACCTACAACTTTAAATGTATTTTGATGGTGCACACTTTCTGTTTTCAGGATGATTAACTGCATTTCGGTGATAAAAAAAAAAACAGAAATACATGTAAAAACGCCTATAACTGTGAAGTCATTCAGGAATGTTTTTATTATTATTTGCTCAATGAAAATGTCATTTCATTGCCTTCACCGTTGGTTCCCTTTTATGTACATGTGTCACAGTAAAATAATAATTTTTATTGTATGTGCAAAATTGTTGTCTTTTGAATTGTGGTCTCCAATGAGCTGATCAAAAACGCATAAGTTCGAGAATAATAACTTAAATAGAATTACAAACTAAACAATAAAAAAAAAGAGAAACTACTACAACACTTGAAAATAAATACATTTATTTCATACAAGCTGGACACAAGTAGTTGCACTCAAAAAAATGACTCTTTGGTTGAACATGATTTAATCATGGACAGTGGTTCCACGTGATTGATTCAAGTTATTCGAGTATGACTGAATCAGGTTATTTGGACAAGACTGAATCAAGTTATTTGGACACGACTGAATCAGGTTATTTGGACAAGACTGAATCAAGTTATTTGGAAATAATTAAATCAAGTTATTTGGACATGATTAAATCAAGTTATTTGGACGAGTCTAATTTTAATTGCGTTTACTCACTTCGCTTAAGTTCATCCAACATGAAGTTTTTTGGTTGAGATAACATGGTTCCATCATGTGGAACCACTGTCCATGCTTGAATCATGTTCAGCCAAAGAGTTATTTATTTGTGTCTATTTAATAGACACACAGAGTTAAAATAACATACAATCAACCTAAATATAGCTTTTCTTTTAATACATACGATGTTGGCAGTCTAAAAATGGTACTGATTGCATCACTAGCAAACCCATTGGAGTTGCTTTTAAAGCAACTTGAATTCTTAGCATGTCCTCCACCGAAGCACATTAAAGAAGCCACTTTATCACAATGGTAACTCACCCATAAACACCTACATATAAGAAAGTCGTTTAAAATACCAACATAATAGAAAATTAAACATTAACAAGTCTCCCTATTTTCTCATCTTGCTTACATTTTTTATTTTTATCAAAGAACACTGGTACATTGCAATTACGACAGACCAGGAGGGTATTCTTAAGTTTTTATTGAGACACAACATTTACTTCACATAACATTTTCAGGCATAAAACAAAATAAGTGGGCTTTATAGTAAAAAATAAATAAAATAACATTAAAACAATATTATCAGACTTTTTCACCAAATAAGTGAAAACTGCACAAACAAGGAAATATGCTTGTTTAAAATTTCCTTTTTTTTAAAATGGTAAAAATGTGTAAATATAAAATAATATTATTATAATAAAATATCTGAAACAAAGAGTGGACCATTTTTAAGTAAAATGTTTCCTCTAGATTCAACAGCACTTTATAAATGAACTTTGAGAAGTTAGTGTACTCTAAATAAGGGCATAAATAAGTGCAAAAAACAGCAGCAGTGCACTGACCAAGACTTGGTAGACATCACCACCTCATCTTCAATCAAAACATCCAGTGAGTTTAAAGACACCGTTCCTCCTCAACAGCAATGATGGTGACTGCTGCACCTGGTCAAACTCCTTACATTTCTCCTTACAAACCCCTTTTTCTAAATGCATTGAAAGAAAAAAAAGAAAGTGTTAGTGCATGTCACCACATATCATAAAAACGACCCTTGTGAGGACAGACATTTAAATTTTCATAAATTAAAATAAAGACATGAAGGATCAGAGTAGTGTTTATCCAGTAGGGTTTGTGCCCATTTAAAACCCTGTAGTACTTTTTTTTACTACACGTCTTCCAGAGATGTTTGTCAGAAGGATTTTATTGGGAAAAAATGTCAGGGGTTTATCGGTTGAATGTTCTAGAGCTTAAAAAAAAATGTCATTAATAAAATGTAATTTGGCATCAGTCGGTTCTTTATTACAAAGTAGAAAGTAAAGTGGTGCTTAAAAGGGATAGTTCACCCCAAAATAAAAATTCTGTCATCATCATTTACTCACTATCACATCACACCAAACAAGAATCTTGTTCAGCTTTGGAACAAATTATTATTATTATTTTTTATATATATATATGTCATGGACAATCCATCAAAAGTCTATAGACAATCAATAGTTAGCTTCAAGAAGTACATAAAGATATCTAATCCATATGAATAAAGCCGTTTTATACAAGCCTTCCAATGGATAAAATATGACAAAGTATGAAATATATTATTTATTTATTTTTCTTAAGATTAACAAAATTATGGTTTTGGAACATTCTAATTGAATTTTTTTCATTCTAAAAATATTGCATTTCTTCAAAGCTTTTTTTTGTGCCATTTGTGCTGCAAGACATCTCTAAAACTGAACGATGTACAAACAATATATTTAAATAACTGGTCATAATATGTGACAATTTACATCTCGTACAACACTAAAAACAATCAGTTTGTTCAATGTGAATTTTACTTACTTCGTTTTAGGCTCATAGTATTGCATCGTCTTGTTGACATTGATATCACTCCATCCCTCGTTGCCTTTACTCTGAAAAAAGTATGAAACCAACCTTGTTAGTGTGGGTTTCAAATTAGAAAACGTGAGAAGCAAATAACAGTCTAAAATGTTAACTAATGTTAGCAAAACAGCCATCATCATCGGTCCTCGAGGGGGGGGGGTGCTAGGGTGTGGTTACAGTTACATGGTTACAGTTACAGTTATGTTGTTCTGGATGAACACTATACTGTATATATAATTATCATAGGATTGGCAAAGGAGAAAAAAGGCAGTTAAATATAAATGAACCATGATGAGCAACACATTTGTTACTGTATTTATTATTCTTTGTTAATAAAAATACAGCTGTTCGTTGTTTGTTCATATTACTTCACAGTGCATTAGGCTAACTAATGTTAACAAATATAACTTTTAATTGTAATAAGGCTACTAGTAAATCATAGCTGCCAACTCTCACGCATTGGCCGTGAGACACCCGCATTTGATTGGTTTCACACGCTCACACGCCACACTCCTGATTTCTCACGCTGAAGTGTCAACCCGGGCGGTCAAATGCCTGGAAGATGAGTTTATCTATATATCTACCTGTTGAGCCACTCGTGATCGACTAGTTATACCGCAAATTCGTTAAAAATCTCCCGTTATCTAGAGCGAGCGTGCATGCGAGACAGAGATTGTGCTCCAAACCGCGTAGAGCGAGCGAGAGACCCCCCCATCTCACTCGTCTCTCCCCCCCCCCCCCCCCCCATCTCACTTGTTGTTATAGATTTGTTATACACCGATTCAGATCTCTTTTGAAGAGACAGATGTTGGACAGATCAGTTATTTTAACCATTCATAAAAGTAAATCGGTTCAAATGAGTCATTAGTTCGCGAATCGGACGTGCCATTAGCTGACACACACGGCACGCGTTGTGTGATTATCCCAGCAGATAAGGACATCGCACAAGATTTGTCTCAACTCTCAACACAGAAAACATTTAATCACTGGATAGGTTTTTTGTTTATTGAAAATGTGGTTTATGTCAGCTGAATGTGCGGAAAGCTTTTCAGAGAGGATAGGGCAATTTTAGTAGGCTGCAATTCACACCCAGCGGTAATTCAGGAAAAAAAATCTCCACGTGAAACTTTGGTCTTTTGATCTTTTACTATCGTGTCACTTCTCAATAGATTTTGATTAATATGCGCGATAGAGGGAGAGCAAGGCAGTTTGAATACAGTGAGAGTGCGCGCGCGCGCGACCGGCTCTCTCTCTCTCTCTCTATATATATATATATATATATATATATATATATATGCTCGACTTCTTTCAGCGCCCTGTCACGAGCGCAGCATAACAAAGCGGTAGCTAACCTTAATTGAATCAAGCAAACAACTAGATGTTGTTTTTGCTCCAAAAAAGCTTGATTTACCTCGAATTTCACATAAGATTCCTTCACGTTCTGAGTTTCCATCAGACTCGCGTGGTAGCCAGGTGTCTCATCCAATGGCGATTCTGACGCAAGTGCTAAGATTCCGATTGGCCAAGAGAAAAAGTACTAAGATTCCGATTGGCCCAGAGAAATGTCAATTATAAGAATTATCCAATAATGTTTCGCAATTCTAGCCTGCGTGCAGATTAAGGGCAGCCTACACCCCCCCACCCCACCCCACCCCCCAAAAAACTCTCCGGTTCTACGCGATTCACGTGAATGACCCAAATGACCAAGAAAACGGCGATTATCGCCGAAAAGCGACAAGTTTGCAGGTCTGCGAGACTTCGGCTGCTTTAGAAAACTTAATAAGCATCACATGGATATGCTAGATAAAATTGACAAAAAAAAACAGGTCATAAAACGATTAACAAAAAGTTTAAACATTGTAATGTAGTGAATGGGTGGGATTGCGTTAAGTTAACTTACCTGTTGTTTACGTGGTGTGAATGACGGTTAGAGATGTGGAAGATGGTCCGTCTATCAGCCGTCTCTGTTTTAAAATAATAATAAAAAATGCCGGAACTTGTTTGTCCGTGTCCAACTGTGAGAAAGCACACAAAATATTTATTAATTTCCCACTGACAAACTGTGGCGTAAAACGCTGCATATTTAACACTTGCCGCTGATAAGTTAACTGTCTTTGATGTAAGTTAACTTAGCTAGCTGCTAATGGCGCGTTGGCTCCGCTTCTTTGCTAGCTAACGTTAACGTTAACGTCACGTACATTAGCGTTACTGGGATGGTTAACCTTCAGATAGAGAAGTACGACAATAAGACATAAAACGTTCAAATGTGATTTAAATGGGGATAAAGAAGTTCGAAATGCTTACCTGTTATTTTTCTTGACCGTTAGCCGTCCTGCTGTGACCCGTGGAGTGATGTGAGCGCGCAGTGGGGGATGGGCGGCTGGGCAAACGACTGCCTGCCTGAGAGAAAATTCGCGGTTCTTTTTTTTTTTTTGCTTCTTGTGAAACACTCCTGGATAATATTTTGCCATTAGAAAAAGTAGTTAAGGCTTAATGTATGCTTAATATGAAATAGATTTACGTATTTACTATTGTTTATGTTTTTATTTGATTAGCTTTTAGTTTAGTTATAAAAGAAAACAGCATAATAAAATGAGCCCTTTATATGCTATAGCCTACAAACGTAATTTCTCAGAGAAAATTATTTAAAAGAAATTAGAAATCATGGAGTAAGTTAAGACATTTTTATATATATATTTTGTGGTCAGGCATAGACGTAAGATATCAGATTAAATTAATTGCTGAGTTACTTGATTGGAACGTGTTCTATTAAAATGAAAACATCAAGTTAAGTCAAAGAGTAACCGTTTCAAGTCAGTTTAACATGATGCAATAGTGTTTGAACATTAAACCTGATACAATGGTGTTAAATCAAAATGAATGGTTTAAACAAAGTGAACAACATCAAAAATTCATTTTTTTGAGTGTGGTAACTTCCATCGATGTTTTTGCGCAGTCACAGTGGTACCACCGAGGGCACACATCACAGCCAATCTTAGGGACAAAGTGAATATTAGTATGCACCACAGTTATCTTTTTACATCCATTATGATGAAAAAATAAATATGGTGTACTTAAAGACTACTCTTTTCAACAACAAAAAAAGGATCAAATAAAAAGTACAGTTAGAGTACCCACCCAGTCAGGACTTTCTTCCTCCCCACAGAGAAAGCACAAATCTTTTAGATCATCTATGACAATGCCAGGGGAGAAGAGCCAATATAAGACACAAGGCCAAACCTCACAATTACTTTAAACAGGCTCCTGAATAGACTACTTTAAATAGACAGTCTGAATATTTGGATTTTTTGGCAAGGGGATAGTATTCCACACTTACCCGTGTTTTGTAGGAGGCAAGTAGCTATGGCCAATCTGATGGAATTCACACTTGTTTTGCTTGTTGAAAACAGAACTGGCTTTTTGTCCAGCATACATTCAGCAAACTAAAAATAAACAATTAGAACAATTTCATTGTAATAAAGACAAACAGATGTGTTGGTATCAAAGATTGCAGCCAATAAACTGACATCAATGAAGAAAGAACACTATGTAAATCTTACTGTGTAACTGTCAGTGAGTGGTGAATGTGGTCAGCATATTAACACTGGAGTTTGAACTGATTTTTATGCTATTCATTAGGGACTACTGTCTTTTTAATCAGTACTCTTAGCCAATTCCATAATTCTTACTTTTAGGACAAAGGCCCCACAGGAACTGCTGTCCTTTTGGTGTGGGTGTGGCAGTGTGACATGCCCACGTGGACACATGTATGCCTTTTTGATTCATGAATGACCTGTAATCAATAATAATAATAAAAAGCTCAGAACAGCACAATTTTTTTCCATTCAACATTCATTGATAATTTGCCCCATCATAGGACTTGTTTAAAAGCTGTAATTACCTTGTCACTTCTTGGCATCTTTTAAGGTCAGGTTGCCTCTCCCCAAGAGGATCCAAATACAGAACCTGTGCTTTGGACACGAAAATAATTCTGGGGTTTGATTTAAATAAAATGTACTGGCAGAGTATAGAATAATCTATGTGCAGAATAAAGTAGAACTTATGTGCAGAATAAAGTAGAACTTATTGCACATGGTATTATTGGACTGTCTAGTAAACAGTGCACAATGGGAAATGGGAATAAATGTTAAATATTAACATTTCATATTTGACTTGGTAAGTATAGTGCACTCAAACATCCTGTATGCCAGTGATCGGTTTTTGCAACGCTTTCTGGAAAACACTGATAATAATTATATTTATTAATAAACACCTGTAAAAAAAAAAAAGACACTAAGCTTTAAGTAACACAAACAGAAGAAAAATAAAACAGTCGCACCGACGTCATTGCGCGTGCAAGCGAGGGGGAGTTAGATTCTGGCAGGGAGTCGAAATTCGGGAGATAGGTCCGCCTGCAGAACCGCAGAACCATACGTCATAGCATTGTGAGGACGACAGCGCCAGCCTGACAGTCTGATGCCGGAAGTGGGCGTGGCCAGGCATTGCGCTACTTCTGTGTTTTAGAACGTTTCAAAGTTTAAAACAATGCTATTATAAATATTTGTTTAAACGATTTAATTAAAGATATGTTTAAGATGTGTATATATATATATATAGTTGTGTGTATACAGGTGAAACTCGAAAAATTAGAATATTGTGCAAAAGTTCATGTAATTCAGTAATTCAAATTAAAAGGTGAAACTAATATAGTATATATATATATACATATGCATGATTATACTTTTCAGAGGGCCGACATTTCTGTATTTAAAATCCTTTTTTGTATTGATTTCATGTAATATTCTAATTTTCTGAGATTTTAAATTTGGGGTTTTCATAATCTGTAAGCCATAATTATCAAAATGATAACTTTTGCACGATATTCGAATTTTTCGAGTTTCACCTGTATGTATATATATATATATATATATATATATACATATCAAATATTATAAAATATAATAATTATTTGTCCTATTAACAAAAGACAATATACTACTATTAAAAATGCTTTTCAATTCAATCAAATGTTCAAGCTTTGTTTTAATTTTATTATTATTTTTGTTTAAAGCTTTATTCAATTTAAATTGTTAATCATTTGACACAACAAATGGATAAAGTATAATTTTAACTTTTAAAAAACTATTTTGTTAATACTCAACCATTTCACAACTAACAATTTATTTTCATAGACCAAACAACATAATTCTATGGTGGACTGAAAAAAATTTGATTAAATAAATACAATATTTTTTTTCCTCTGAAATGGCAAAAGCATCACACACAGATGTACCTGCTCTAAATAAATAATAGTAATTAAATAAAAATAAAAAATCGAACTAAATAAAATAAATTATAAAAAACAAAATCAAACCAAAGAAAATAAAAGCGAGTGTCATGACGAAAGGCGCCTCATGAAATCATCAGGATCATCAGGATTTATTTAGTTTATTTGTCACTTGAGAATTATTGTTAAATGTGTGCCTGCATAACTTTAATAAGATTTATTTTCTTTGGTTTGATTTTGTTTTATATAATTTATTTATTTGATTTATTTTGATTTTATATTTTGATTTAATTACTATTATTTATTTGGAGCAGGTACAGCTAGTGTGTGATGCTTTTGCTATTTCAGAGGGGGGGGGGGGGGGGGGGGGACACATTTTATTTAAAAAATGCTTTTCAATTAAATCAAATGTTCAAATGCTCAAGCTTTGTTTTCGTTTTATTATTTTGTTTGTTTTAAGCTTTGTTCAATTTATATTGTTAATCATTTGACACAAAACAGATGCATAAAGTATCATTTTAACTTAAAAAACACTATTAACATTTGTTAATAGGCTACATTGCCTGTCTTTTGTTAATAGGACAAAACATAGTTATTATACTTTATAATTTTATAAATATTATATTTTATAATATTTGATATATATATATATATATATATATATATATATATATATATATATATATATATATATATATATATATATATATATATATATATATATATATAGGCCTATCTCTTAAATATATATTTTGAATGAAATCGTTAAAAAATATATTCATAATAGCATTGTTTTAAACTTTCTAAAACACAGAAGTAGCGCAATGCCTGGCCACGCCCACTTCCGGCATCAGACTGTCAGGCTGGCGCTGTCGTCCTCACACTGCTATGACGTATGGTTCTGCGGTTCTGCAGTCGGTTACTATTGAAATTCGGCGACTAGTGTGGTGACGTCATTGCGCGTGCACGCGAGGGGGAGTCAGATTCTGGCAGGGAGTCGAAATTCGGCATAACAGGGGGACTCTCCCGTGTAGGGTTGTAATGTAGGAGATTTTCACAGTATGATAACGTCTCAGAAAATATCACGGTTTACAGTATTAATCAATTATTAAATAAATAAACTGTATTATTAAATTATGGTAATTATTATTATTATCATCAGTTAAAATGACAGTTAAATTAATGAAAACAGTTTTTTTGTTTTTTTGCTTTTATTATAACAAACTTGAAACCATTTGTTTGTTTTGTTAATTAAAAAATTTAAATTTCAATAAAACATGTCTAATCAATTAAATTTGATAATTGAAAATGAATTAGATTAACAACTTATTTTTAATGTTAATAATTTATTAAAATGTTTAAGAATAATATTGTCCTATGAAATGTATTTATTCAGAAAAGTAATGTTTCTTTTTATGATTTAATCCAAATATATGATCAAAAACGGTGGTAATCAAATTTAAATTTAAACTTGTGTCCTTTTATTTTTTGGGGAAGCGATGCAAAAATGGATTTACTAAATTAAACCATGGACAAAAAATATATTCCTTTAAATAATGTTTAAATAAAATGTATTATTATTGTTGTTATTATTATTATTTTTAGAAGTAGAATAGTAATGTATTTCTGTCATAAAGTCTCCTAGTAAAACCAAACTTTTATTTTGACGGGTTGTAGTGAAGACCAAAAATGTAAAAAAGTGTTTCAAAGTGTAGTTGGCAATGGTTTTGTTTTTCTCAAATAAAATGATGAAAATGCTCATTAGGCGTTCTCTCAGAGCAGCTCTGGAAAAGTTCATGTATTCATATCCTCAAATTGTTTGTGAGACGTTGAAAACACCATGAACGTCACGCGTACTTGAGTATGTATACTAGACAAAGCGGCGCAGCTCAGCAGAACAAATAGGGATATATTTACATGCAGTATTCTTGTGCTTAAATATTCACAGACCATGTCGCGATTGGATTTATTGCACAGTTCAACTTTCTGTGTATTCATGCATCCATTATTTAGCGTGTTTTACGCATAGACTGTAAAGGTTTTACGTGACATCGTGCGTTATGTAAATTCCATTTCATGACTGGATTCCGGGATTCCCTCTGCATCACGTAAGTCATTCTGCCTTAAGTTATAATCGGGACATACCTTATCTGCAGGAGGGATGGTGTCCTATGTATCCTCCTTTTGCAGCCACTTTGTGTCCACATTTTTTTGCAAATTGGATATTTATCCTCGAGGACAACCATGTTTTTTTTCTACAAAGTATTTTCATACTGGCCATAATCCGCTTCATAAGAATTCGAGGGCGCTTTCAGCTTCAGCTGTGTGCGTCACCTTTCTTGCTCGTTTGTTCTCCCACCCTTCAATCAATGCAGTAGTTTCCGAAGTGTGATTTTTTTTTCTCCCTTGTATTATTATTTTTTACTCAGTAACGGATATGATTTCAAATGTAGCGAAGTAAAATACTTCAAACAAAACGTACTTAAGTAAAAGTAAAAGTACAGATTTTAAAAACTACTTAAAAAAGTAGAAGTACACAAAAAAACTACTCAATTACGTAACGCGAGTAAATGTAATTCGTTACTTTCCACCTCTGGCCATATGTTGTAAAACAAATGCACTGAAAAATAAAAGCAACTTTCATAATTAGTTTCGTACTAATTTCTATACAGAGATAAGCACATGATCTTTTATTTTGACGGAAACGGCATCGAGCTTTTATTTTGAAGAAAATTATGGTTTACAAACTCATTACTCATTATTGTCTCATTACAATTCTAATAAAATGCGTAATCGTCAAATATGCAGATGTGTAAATAATGCGTAACTGGGTAGTGGGTTCCTACATAGCCTAATGGTGTGTTCACACCGAACGCGAATTTAATTACTTGGGCGAGTAGATTACATACAAAGTCAATGCAAAGACGCATCATTCGCGCCGGGCGTTGCGAATGACGCGAATTGGGCGACGCGTTTGCCGCAAATGTCTTCTGCGCAAGATGAAAAATTTTAACTCGAGCGAACGTTCAAGCGTCTAACTAAACGCGATAGACGCGTATTTGACGCTCTATTCGCGTTCGGTGTGAACACACCATAAGTGTTGTGACAGTAGCCTAGTTCTGCTTACCACAGTTCTCTGCACTCACTCATCTCTCTCTTTATCCTCCTCACTATCCTCCTCAGACACTTGAAGGGCCTTTGAAGTTTCTTTTTTCACGCTATTTCTCTCCACATTCCTTGCGTTTCTTCTCTATCGCTGTGACTATTTTGACAGATACACACTGACACTGCTCGCTCACTCAGAGCTCAAAGGGGCAGGAGTTTAAAGATGTGATTGGACCAGCCCAGTGTCAACCAAGAAAATAACCAATGGGCTGCTGATTTACGCGTTTCATCATGCGCCGGTCTGTGAGAAAAAGAAAAACCTACGCTGATTTTTTTGTCCAATGCATTACACCGGCACAAAGATCCCAGAGCCGCCAATTAAACAAAACTAAACGCAATGGGCCGCCGATATACGAGTTTTATGGGCCGTAAAAAAAAAAAAAAAAAAAAAGAAGAAGTATGAGATGTATCGGCCCACAAAGCACGTCGCCCCACCGGGCAAATGCCCGGTATGCCCGATGGCCAGTCCAGCCCTGCCTGGATCCGGCGGACTGCGGTAAACCTCGGATAAACAGAGAGACTAATATTAGCGTAGACGCCATCCTTCTTATGATGTAACAAGTACATCAGGATTTGTGGGGAGTGTTCCCGGTTCCATTTAAAAGAATGTTGTGGTCGATGGTATCAAATGCAGCACTAAGATCGAGTAACACTAATAGAGAGATACAACCACGATCGGATGATAAGAGCAAATCATTTGTGACTCTAATGAGAGCGGTCTCAGTGCTATGGTACGGTCTAAATCCTGATTGAAAATCCTCACAGATATCATTTCTTTCTAAAACGGAACATAGTTGTGATGATACTGCCTTTTCTAGTATCTTTGACAAAAAAGGTAGATTCGAGATCGGCCTGTAATTGACTAATTCTGTAGGATCAAGTTGTGTTTTTTAACAAGCGGTTTAATCATAGCCAGCTTAAAACTTTTTGGTATGTATCCTAATGACAAAGATGAATTAATGATATTAAGAAGAGGATATTTGACCTCTGGAAGCATCTCTTTCATTTGCTTGTTGGTATAGGGTCTAACATACATGTTGTCGATTTAGATGATTTAACGAGTTAAAAAAATTCTTCCTC
Organism: Rhinichthys klamathensis goyatoka; assembly: GCF_029890125.1. NCBI lineage: Eukaryota > Metazoa > Chordata > Actinopteri > Cypriniformes > Leuciscidae > Rhinichthys > Rhinichthys klamathensis. The sequence goes on along the minus strand of NW_026607270.1, from coordinate 24,140 downwards.
TCCTATAGTAATGAATGAATCGAATTTTTCATTAGGGAGACTACAATGCACTCCCTGATGCGATACTGTAGTTGACGGTTGCATAGTTATAATTTTCTCCCTGATATTATCAATCTTATAAGTGAAGAAGTTCATAAAGTCATTAGAGAATAGTGAAAATAGAGAAAGTTTAGAATAAAAAATAAAATAAAATACAGTAAAAACAGTCGGACGAACAGTGGCACAGTGCTCATTCAGTAAATGCACAGCTAAACAGATGTGTTTTGAGTCTGGATTTGAATGTGACTTAGGAATATAATGTGAGTTAGGAATATATTTAAAGGCCAATCCAATCTACATGTATATTAAAATCACCAACAATTAGGACTTTATCTGCAGCGAGTACTAACTGATAGAAAGTCAGCAAATTCTTTGATAAAGTCTGTATGGTGCCCTGGTGGCCTGTATACAGTAGCCAGCACAAATCTCAAATGTGAATTATCATTTACACTATATATTGTTACATTAAGCACCAACACTTCAAAAGAATTATATTTGAAACTAGATTTCTTAGTAATTCTGAAAATATTACTATAAATTACAGCAACACCTCCCCCTTTGCCTTTCAGACGGGGTTCATGTTTATAACAGTAATCCTGGGGGGTGGACTCATTTAAAGTAATGTAATTGTTTGGTTTTAGCCAGGTTTCTGTCAAACACAACATGTCTAGGTTATAGTCTGTAATCATATCATTAACAATAAGTGCTTTTGAAGTAAGCGATCGAATATTCAGCAACCCAAGCTTTATAATTTGCTCATTTGTATTATATCTGTTTTTTTATTTGTTGAACATCAATAACATTTTTACCCTTAGATGGGTTTGGAAGTTTTTTGCATGTCCTAATTCGGGGAACAGGCACAGTCTCTATATGATGATATCTAGGTGAAAGAGTCTCAATGTGATGGGATTTATCTGACCTTGGTGACGTGAGACAGCTGGCAGACGGTCGGTTTAGCCAGTCTGTCTGCTTCCTGACCTGAGCCCCAGATTGTCATGTTTGAGCATGACAATAAGAGACTATTAACTACCATTATTCATTTTAATTATACTAATGTCTAATTAAATGTCTACAAATGTATAACACTGATCAGAGATCAGGCAAAACCCACAGACACTTGTTCATGGTTCTCAGTGACTCCTCATGATTCATGGGTTGACAGAGATCATCGCCCCCAGTGGTGAACCAAAAATTTCGAAACAGTTATGACGTAATGAAGCCTCATTTACTGAAATCACGTGACTCTGGCTGTTTGATACATGCTTTGAACCATTGATTCGGAACAAAAGATTCGTAAAGGTTTCGAAGTTTCATGAAGCAGTGTTTTGAAATTGCCATCACTAGTTCATGCCACATCATGCCTTTGTTTTATGTTTGATCAAGTTTTGTAAATAAACTGCACTTGGGTTCACACTACAATTTGCCTTCAGTAGATGTCTTTACAGAATACTTGACCCAAATATGAACCCAGCTGTTCAGCTCTTGCGGCTCTCTCAGGGTGATCGCTCCCTGGAGAGTTGTGTAGAGGAGTTTTGTGGACTTTGCTCTCAGGTGGAATTTAATGACGTGGCTTTAAAAGACATTTTTTGTAATGGACTTAATGCACCTGTTCGATTTAAGCTACCTGGGGGGGAAATTAATTGGTCCTTGGCCCAATACATCGACCATGTCCTTCTGCTTAGTGGTTCCTCATTTACAGTTGGGTTTGCATCCAAGCCTGAGTTTCTTCACGTCGGGGCTGCCGAGCCTGAGCTTTTTTACGTCGGGCCTGCCGAGCCTGAGCTTCTTCGCGTCATGCCTGCTGAGCCTGAGCTTCTTCACGTCATGCCTGCCAAGCCTGAGTAGTAGGTAGTAGGAACCTGCACTGCTGGCTCTGCCCAGGTCCGCCCACACTCCACAACCCAGGCCCCCCATCCCTCACCCGAGAACGCCCTCCTGGACTTTTATGTTTTTGTTTCATGTTGGGCGTCGGGAGCCGCCCATAAAGGGGGGGGATGTGTCACAATTTGGTTTGGTTTCATGTTATTGTTTCATGTCAGTCATGTGATCCTGCCATGTGTTCTGTGTTGTCATGTTGTCATTGGTTCATTGTTCACAGGTGTCCCTTGTCTTGTCATTAGTCTTGTGTGTATTTAAGCCCTCATGTTTGCCATGTGTCCTTGTCAAGTATTGTTCCCTGTTACTGCTGTTCATGAGTTTCTTGTTTATGGTCAAGCTTAGTTCATGGTGATGTTTATCGTCTAGTTATCGTTTTGATTTGTTCACGTTCTGGATTTTGTTCAATAAAGCTGCACTTGGGTTCTCACTTCAACTCGCCTCAGTGGATCATTACAGCTGGCTTTGTGTGATCAGTGGTCTTTGGGATTGCATAATTTGCATTTTATGTATGAAAAATGGGTAACGCTTCCTTTTACAGTCCTGTTACCCATGTACTTACTATGTACTTATTATAGTAACTATAATTACTGGGTAATAACTAGGTACTAACCCTGAACCTACCCCTAAACCTACCCCTAACCCATGTACTTACCTTATATTAGCCAGTACTTTCTAGGTAAGTACACTGTAAGTACTGTTCTGTAAAAGGAAGCGTTACCGAAAAATGCTATACATATACAATTATTATTACTAAGGCCCGTTCACACTGAGAACAATAACTATATTAGCGTTCACACCAGTGGATTGTATCATTCTGTTTATTCTAAGCACACTTGTCTGTCACTTTAAATGCTTGAGCTCATTACAGCAGGAAGAATTCTGATTGGCTGACAGTTTTTATCGTTCATCAGCTGGATAAAATCGTTCTGAAAGTATTCCAACTATTTCGTTCTTCTGTGCCGTTATCGTTATATCTGTGGTGTGACATCTGCTATTCTTTAATATTGAGAATGATTTGATAACTATCGTTATCTTTATAGTTATCGTCCTAGGTGTGAATAGGGCTTTATTATTATAAATTTTATATTTATATAATTTAAAATGCAATTTAACAAAAATATCAACAATAATAATAATTAGTATTATATGAGTTTGAGTAATGTATGAGTTTAATAATAATATTATTAATAATAATAATAATAATAAACTCATAAATAACTCATACTTTACTAAATAATTAAATTTTCCTTGTTGATGCAATAATGCCGAAATGGATCGATATGTGGCAAAATTATTGAGATTTGTGATTTTACAACATCAATTCATCTGCATAATAACCCACACTGTAAATAGTGTTAAAAGAAATGTTATATGCGATTTGTAAAGTTGAATAACTTTTTAAGAGAACATTTATTTGGAATGAATTGGCTGCCAGTGATTGCGTTGTTTTGTTGAACAGTAGCAAAGAACCAAGCTGTGTCGGATAGATTTACATCCCTCGTGGCTTTCTGTTCACTTGTGTGTGTGTTCAGTCTGCGTCCAGGTGTTGTGTTTTGGCAGGCCTTCCTGAACAGATGCTATGGTGTGTGTCCCTGCATAGTGTTATATCACTGAGCCCTTGAGTTAGGAAATTAGCAAATTCCAGAGATCTCCTCTCAAGCCGTTTGTGTGAGTGTCCATCTAGTCTTATGTGTGTGTGCCACTGCCTCTTTGCTAAAATGCTCCTCTTGCAGCAATTAGCTTCATACTATCTGGATGTCTTGCTGTCTGATATGCGGTGCCGACGATGTGTCACCTTAATGACATATATTCGCAATATTCATATTCAGAAAAGGTTTGCATGTAATGCGAGCATTAGTGTTTGATTCACACAGTAAACACTAGGGCAAGGATCACATGCTAATAAAAGTCAGAAAGCAGTTTTGGCTTATGCTACATTCACGTTACTCCCATCTGCTCACATCCTCAAACTTATCAATTATTCCTTTCCATGGTGATGCTCGTAAAACACCAAAATGGATCCATGTGGGGCTTTTTTGTAATGATGACAAAATGCTTGAAATTTGTGATTTAACTAGACCTTATGCGCCAGGAAAAACAAGAGTTCAGCCATCTTTAGAATTTTATCTTTGAACTTCTGTTTTTACAGTAGCTCTGTATGGCATCATTGTTGAAGAGTAATTAGCTTGTTTAGTGGATTTACTTATCTATTGTAGAGTTAACTAAAGTTATCATGTGCATTGTAATGTTTTAAGCAGATGTTATAACAAATGTCAGAAGACTGGGAATATTTTAAATCGAGCGGTTCATTCTGTCATGATTCTGCCCTCGTGTCCTTGATTTTCTAGTCTTGAGGCAGGATCATGACAGACCCATGTTTTGTGTGCAAGCACATGGCCTTTTGTTTGGGCCATGTGCTTGTGTTGTCTCGTCACATCACCCCGTCCCCTTGTTCTCCTCGTTAGGCATTATTGCTTCATCTGTGTCACCTGCTGTCATTATCAGTTTCTCCCTATTTAATCCCCTTGTGTTTGCTGTCCTGTGCCGGTTCATTTTCATACCTTGTTTAACCTTGTGAGTATCCTGTCAAGAGTATTGTCTTGTGAAGGTTCTGATTCTATATTTGCTGTTTATTTATCGTCTAGTTAAGTCACTCTTTTTCCTGTCCATGTTTTGCCCCCTCATGGGTTTTGTTTTCATTGGTTGTTGTCCAATAATAAACTGTGTGTCAAGCATCCTGTCTGCGCTTGGGTTCATCCTCAAAATCATAACACATTCATAAGATCTTTCCTTCATGCTGTGGAAATACAAACCGGAAGACAGAACACAACGAGTGCAGAGCTTAAAAGGGGCGGGGCTAAATAAGGTCTATATATTGACCTTTATTTCACTAAAATAGTGTAGAGGTTCCTAACTATCTTTAAAAACCCCATAAAATGACTTGATTAACAGTTCTCCCTCATGTGTTGATTTAGATAGGATGGAGATTTTTTGTATTGCTATTAATAATTTGTCAAGGCTGCATTTATTTGATTTTAGTAAAACATAATATTGTGAAATATTGTTAAAGATGCAATGTGTAATTTTTTTTCACCGCTAGGGGTCGCTAACCTCTTACAATAAAAAAGGCGTAGGTTGATGACGCAGAATTCCAGTTGAATTATGGAACTTGTCGTCAAGCTTATGGATCTAAGAATGCTTATGGATAAGTGAATACATTGATGTTTTTATCATGAAAGTGGTATGAAGCAGGGCTCGATTGCTAATGAGAGACAGATATCAGCGCCACACGCGAGTCCTGCGGATATAAAGGAATAAGGACATTTAATTCATTAATCTAAATCTTTGGGAACTTTTGGGATATTGTATACACAACTGCAGGAAATATATCACACTGTACAAGTGATTTTTGGATATTTTATTACAAAATTCTTACTAAATATTGTAACTTTTAAATTTAAAAGAACTGTTTTCTATTGTAATATAATTTGGTGCCCCAGAAACATTTATTATATATTACTTATAATCATCAATGTTGAGAACAGTTGTGCTTAATATTTTTGTGGAAACCATGAAATACCACTTTCAAGCAACTACCACGTTCAAACCTCAACTTTATGAAGCGACACGAGTGCTTTCCTTGCGCAAAAAAAACATAATATACCACTTTATTTACAAAATATTAATCTCCACGTTGGAACAACATCTGCTCTCGTGTCAACACAACACGCATGTGTGTTGTGGTGTTCACCTGAACGCACGTTGAAGACTAATATTTTGTAAATAAAGTGGTAAATTATGTTTTTCACCGACATGTGGGTGAGTAATTAATGACTTTGAACTATACCTTTAAATGTACTATATACAGTAAATAAACATTATAGCGGTTACAGTCGAACTCAGTTTGGACTTTGTTTCTGTTTGCACTTTTCTGTTGAGTTTATTGTCATGGTTGTTAATTTGATTCAACATTCAGTTCAGGTGTGTGTGGTTAATTATCCTTGTTTGTCTGTGATCTTAGTTCCTTTGTTTCTGTTCATTGCTGTGTTTGTTTCGTTTGTGGATATACCTGTGGATTTATTTAAGACGGCCTGTTTCCCTTCAGCTTTGTGTGCATTTACAACACAGCATGTGACAATAGCATTATAGTTTAGCTAAAGCTAACAGTCATGGATTGATCAAATGAATACTTTAATTTCATGGGGGCTTTAACTGTTGAAACTTATGTTGTTTTGGTTGGTTTTACATGATAGTCAGCACCTTCATAAAATTCTCAGTTTCCAAGTTGCAATTACAAGTTTGAAAAATACATTCATGCTTTTTCTAGACTAAAACTCCTGAAGTAACCTCAAAATGATGTGAAAGGAGCATTAAACTCTATTCAACATTAAGTGATTTGCTTGGTCAGTAGGCCTAAGTCTTGTGATTAGAACTTCCATACCTTTAGAATGATTTAAAGTTAGTCTGCAGTTAATTAATAAAGTTAATTATCTCAGCATTATTGTGCAGATCTATGATATATAGAAGAATCCTGCCTGCCTGCAATGACACAGATGTAGTTATCTTTTTGAAACAGGAAGTAATGCAGTTTTTCGGGTGCTGGAGTTGCGGCTTCCAAAGTAAGAATAGAAAAAAATTAAAAATCAGGCTACTAAAACTCAACTGAGATTAGTTCCCCTACTCGGCTTTGCGCAGGAAGCAATTGGGTTGGCGTTTTGGATGTGTGCCAGTCTGCGGGAGAAAAAATGGGTGCAGTTCATCAGAGCGGTGATTCTGCCGTGAATAAGACCATCCGTCCGTTACCAAGCAACGGTTCCACTCGCTCCATCATCAGTGCCGGCCAGGGAGACGGGTGCAGAAACGTTGTTATTGATGGCTCCGTACACCCGTCTAATCTCTCGGCTGACACAGAGGGTTTAAATAACCACGAGAGAAATGAGGACAGATGCCCACGACTACGCACGCTGCCTGTGCCCCCACTGGCAGAAGAGTCAATTAAAGTTGAGGAAAAATTTGGACGGGAGTTGAAAGTCAAAAGTGACGTGGATAGAAGCCAATGCAATGTATTCCAGATGCTGAGTTCACCTGTTGCTTCAGTGAGTCCTGAGAGATAGGAGGTGGTCACGTGGAAACGAGGTAAACCCAAATGTCGATTCATCCATAAATGAATGTTCTATAGAGTGTAACTATAGTTATATTGACATTTTGTTCTCTACTCTAACATGTTCCTACATTATTGGCATCAATGATTCCATGAAGAACTTTTAATATCTGTGAAACCTTTTCATTCAACAAATAGTGGAAAACGGTTCTTTAGATTTTAGTTATTTATTTAATAGTTATTTAACTGTTTACTGAAAGGTTCTCTGGGGAACCGAAAATGGTTCTTCATATGGCATTGCTGCGAAAACCCCCTTTTTGGAGCTTTTTTTGGAGATTTGCTCAGAATGTATTGACATTCACTCTTCCACATGATGACATCAGTATCGAACCACTTCTGGGGGCACTACAATCCTCTGGTTCTGTTTCAAATGTGTATTGGCACAGTTCATTGTAGCACCTCTAAACAGCCATGTACGTACATTAGGATCTTTCACATGTGAGTAGCTTTCTTTGTAATGCAGTAAACATCAGGCTTGTACTGCATAAGAGGCCATTGTTTTGGATGATTTACCTGTTTTTCTCTCCTGTTTGGTAATGCATATGTTCTCTGGATGTTATTCCTACATTATTTCCCTATAGCAACCCAGACAGCAACATAGTGTTGGCCCGATCCGGCCACATCTGGTACATGTGAATTCCACGCGTGGCCGACACTATATTGCTGTCTGGAAAGAAGGTGAGACACTTACACTACATGGTCAAGTCAGTGTTCATTTTGACAGCAAATTTTTATTTAGTTTTATTTATAGTCTTTTGAAAAAAAAATGGGGCAAAAATGCATATTTGAGCTGTTTTAACTGAAAGTTTCTTACACTGACATATCTTAAAATATGTCAGTGCCATTATTTTGTATCAAGATGCACACCAGTAATGTTTTTTTTTGTTTTTTTAATGCAAGTTTATAAAAGCTATAAATGCCCTAATTGAACTATGGCCTAATCCTGGATCTCTACAGTGGATTTAGTCAACTAAAACCTAATGTGTTTATTAAATTGTAATGCTGCCCAATATTTTTTGTGGAACCCGTGAACCATTAAAAAAAAAGGTGGGTAAACAGAAATTAATATTATAATATGCACTAATTGAACAAAAGTGACAGTAAAGACATTTCATTTTACAAAATATTTCTATTTCAAATATCGATACATCAAAAAAATCCTGAATAATTGCATCACTGTATCCACACAAATATTTAGCAGCAGAAACTGTGTTTAACATTAATAAAAAGACCAATTATTAATAATTGAGAACCAGTTATAATTGATAACAATTGAACACCAAATAAGCATATTTGAATGATTAATATATTATAAAGAAATTCAGCATATTGGAAGGATGTTGTTACACCGAAGACTGGAGTAATGGCTGCTGAAAATTAAACTTTGCCATCAAAGAAATAAATTACATTTTAATACATATTACAATAGAAAACAGTTATTTTAAATTGGAATAATATTATCCAATATTACTGTATTTTTTAGCATAGACACTTCTCTCAAAAACATTACAAGAACATCTTAATTTTTCCAAACGTTTGACTGGTAGTGTATGTCAGTCAATGTCCCTTGAAGAGGATCCCATTTCCTGACTATCTAATTGCATCTTCTTCACATCATGAAATGTATGGAAACCATTAAAGGTTGCTTGGGCAGCAAAAACCATGTTAAATGGACAATCACATCACTTTATGTCCCATTCATTGTCGCTCATATGCATGTTCAATTTTTGTGGACTTGTAGCTGCAAATTTGCATAACGAAAAGACATTAGAGCAGGAGACGATATTAACACCACAGATTGACTCGACTGGGAATGAAAATCTCGTTTTGGCAATAGAAGTTGAAAAGGCTGCAAACTTCAATTAAGAAGAGATGTATCAGTCGTGGGAAACTGATGGCATATTTTAACGTTCTGAATTTATCATTTTTTATTCAAAACAGAAGCCTTGGAGCATGACATCATTTGTTGTGAACATCGAAATAGTTTTGCATACTTCAAATGTAGTGACCATTTTTCCCCCCATCTCTGGCTCTTCTAAGAGTTATTGCGTGAGGTTTCTCGATCTCATCACGTATGCCGTTCTCACTCAGTAGCGTTTGGCCCCATTTTGTCACCGTTAAGATGGGCTGTTGGGTGCTTTGGTTTCACTTTAACTAATCTGCTAAAATGATCTCAGCAATGCATGCAGGATGAATGCTGCCAAACTCATTATCATTCTTGCATCACTCCTTTGCAAACTCTGAGCTTCCTCAAGCTGCTTGAAGAAGCATGTTCAAGAAGGGGGAAAATACGCCACAGCACACATCTAAAATTCAAATTCGCTCTGTATGAATTTTGAGGCCCAAATTCTCAATTAATTTGATCCACAGCGTATAATATATGTGCTGCATGCAGCTTTCGGCGAAATACAAAAGCAGTAATTGCCTGAAAGGGAATTTCGCAGTCGTGTGCATAAGCTCATGCCAGTATTAGCATTTTAAATTGAGTTATGTGCTTAAACAAGCAGTGGAGTTGCTCCTGGTGCTCTTTTCAAGACACCACTGTTGTTTGTCTTGCATGCCTAAAACTGCAGTTGAGCTGTTTTTACTGCAGTATTCGTTTGAACACTTACAAAAAAGTGTCATAAAGTACCATGGTATTAGCATGTTGTTTTTTCCCCACACATACATTGGAGAAAATAATTAGTTTTTTCATTTTTTTTCATTTACAAAGAAACAAAGGGTCTATAATTTTTTGAAGGTTTATTTTAAACGATAGAGACAGAATATCAACCAAAAAATCCAGAAAAAAACATTATATATAGGTTATAAGTTGATTAGCATTTGATCGAGTGAAATAAGTATTTGATCCCCTACCAAGCAAGAATTCTGCCTTCCACAGATTATGTTCTCTTACGAGAGTATCTCTCGTACTGCGTAATAGCTTACGCTAGGGGAAAACCTCTTTTCCACGAGATATTGAAGCCAAAAATTATCCTTAATTTTTTATTAATGTAAAACGCTTTGCAGCAGCAAGCAGACACAGGCGATACAGCTCGCGCGCCTATTGGCTGCTCTTGCGGCAAATGCAGCAGCCTATCGAGAGAGACTCTGCGTGACGTAATGACCAATGGGGGCAACTCGCGCCCATATCGTCACGTCCCGCCAGAAAGGGCGTGGTCTCACTCTATAAATATGCTCGTTAGGCTGGTACAAGCTGATTTTCATCTCTTCAGCGAAGCACACGCATCGCTGGATCCGGAGTGAGAAGCCGCGCCGTCGAAGCAAGCTTTTCAGCGGGACGAGCTTCTGGAGTCGCTGGCCTCGCCGCCTTCAACTGCCGTACCTGCTGCGCTTTCCGGCGTTCTATATCCTTTTATATCACTTTGTATCCTTACTCTGCTGAGAGTGTTTGCTCGCTTACTTGACGCGACTCACACTTCTCATCACAAAAGAGCTGCGTCTTTTTAAAGATGCCATCCTGTGGCTCGTGCCGCGCCCCACTCAGCGACGGGGACCGTCACGTCATCTGTGTGTCCTGCCTGGGTGAGGATCACGCGGCCATCGCGCTCGCTGACGGCGGATGCCCTCATTGCGAGCTTTTGCCTATGGTGACTCTGAGGACTCGCCTGGCATCATTCTCCGAGCCTTCACCACAGCCCGCCGTGGTGCCGCACCGCAAGAAGCGCCGCGCCCAGCGCGCTCCCGAGCTCTCTCCAGCCCGCCAAAGCTCGCCGGTTCGCCCGCCAGCTTCGCCGGCTTCGCTCGAGTCGCTCACTGACGGACAACGGCCGCCGCCTGCCGCCGCGTCCGTCCACGAGTTCGACGAACCCACCGAGGCTTGTTCTCTTCTGGCATCTGATAGCGAGGATTGGGCGAGCTCCGTGGACCTCCCCTCCGCTAGCGTTTCCCGCCAAACCACTGGTAAGAGAGCCGGCATTGAGACTGAGCTGATGTGTCTGCTCTCTCAGGCCGTGGAAAGCATCGGCCTCGACTGGGAGGCGCCCGCGCAACCGCCGCGCGAGTCGTCAGGGAAACGGGCCAGCATCAAGACCGCGAGCCCTAAAACCGCGGCTAGCTTTCTTTACGTTATAAGAAATCTACCCCGCCCCCCATGGGCGTGCGTCACCGGCAAATGAGAAAAGAGTGTGTTTTAGTCCCCGCCGAGGCCGGACTAATCTCCATTTCTCAAACATTTCTCAGTTCCTAGTTTGAGCGGCTGAAAATGTCATTATTGCAGCAATGAGCCTGTTGTATAACACGCACACCTGCATACAAACGCCGACACACACAAAACTGTGATGACACTCTCTTATCTGCTTGCGCTAATGTAGTTCTCCCTGTGGCCCAGTGGCAGAACCCGAAGCCTTCGCGCGAGAGACCCGTGTTCGATCCCGGCTCTCGCAGCAGATACAAATTTAGTCTCGCCGCGGCCAGACTTCCACTGAAACTTTTCGCTCGTTCAGTTCCAGAAAATGCGACTGTTCCAGTGTATTTTGCAGTGAACAAGCTGGTTCCACGGCCCGCTTGCCTGCACATAAAGGCCGTTTCCACGGCGACCCAGAAAAATCATGTAATCATTGTATTTCTGGTTTTCCGGCCACAGTCTATGGTGTTATAAGTGTAATAAAATGCTCACAGCCCAGTGTTCATTTCTACACACAAACACAGCCCGCCACGGTACAGGGCTCGCACAAATGAAATCGACGCATGTCAATTGTGCATTAAATGTAGTGAATGTGCCCACAACCCAGTGCCCACAAACACTACCACGGTTTCTGTAAAATGAAACCAACACAAGTCTTCCTAGCCTCCTAGGAAATCGACGGTGTTTCAGTCTCGCCGTGGCCAGACTTCCACTGAAATTTTCGCTCGTTCAGTTCCAGAAAATGTGACTGTTCCAGTGTATTTTGCAGTAAGCAAGCCAGTACCATGCCCGCTTGCCTGCACACAAATGCTGTTTCCACGGCGACCCAGATAAATCACATAAACGGTGTATTTTCTGGTATTCCGGCCACAGCCGATGGTGTTATGAGTATATTGAAAATGCCCACAACCCAGGGCTCATTTCTACACACAAACACAGCCCGCAAAGTTGCAGGGCTCGCACAAACAAAATCGCCTCATGTCGATTGTGCACTAAATGTAGTGAATGTGCCTACGTCTCAGTGCCCACAAACACTACACACCACATGTCCCACAGGTTCTGTAAAAACGAAACCAACACGCATTCAGTCAGCTCAGGCCGACGGTATTTTTCAGTGCAGTAAATGTGCCTACTGTCCTGCGCCCACATTCACTCACAGACATGTTAAGCCCCACGGGGCTCACCCCGCTCTCTCTCCCTCAGCAAACTGCTATAAGGGTTTTGAGCGCGGCCAGGGTGCCCGCCGCGATCGGCGCGCCCCCGCCTCACACACTATAAACACAGTGTCTGCGTTACAGCATGCCGGAGCTCCCTTGCCGTCACTATGTCTTGGCCAGAGCCCAGATCTCATTCTACCCCTAGCTATTCACGCGAAAGTGTGGGCACAGCTTTCTGGGGTATCAGAATGGGTGCTGAACACTATAAAAAGAGGCTATTCGCTACAGTTCGCTCGACGTCCCCGCCGTTATACGGCGCGCGTCGAGACGACGGTGAAAACGAAGTATCTCATCTACTTCGAGCCGAGATAGCGAAACTACTGAGCAAAGGTGCTATAGAACCTTTATCTCAAGCTCAGAGCAAAGGGGGCCTACACAGCAGATATTTTCTGGTACCGAAAAAAGATGGAGGTCTCAGACCCATTTTAGATCTGCGACAGCTGAACAGAGCGCTTGTGAAACGCCAGTTCAGAATGCTTACGACCAGGAAAATCCTCGCGCAAGTGCGCCACGGGGACTGGTTTATGTCAATAGATCTGAAAGACGCCTATTTCTAAATACAAATAGCGTCCCATCACAGGCGATTCTTGAGATTCGCTTTCGAGGGCCAGGCATATCAATACACAGTCCTGCCGTTCGGCCTGTCCCTAGCACCTCGTACATTCACGAAGTGCATGGACGCGGCGCTCGCACCCCTGAGAATTCAGGGCATGCGAGTCCTGAACTACTTGGACGATTGGCCGATTCTAGCTCGATCACGAACGGAGCTCATAGAACACAGAGCCGCATTACTCGAGCACCTCGAGGAGCTGGGCCTCACAGTCAATTGGGCGAAGAGCTCACTGTCTCCCAGTCAGAAAATTTCCTTTCTGGGAACAGTGTTAGACTCGCTATCCATGACGGCACGCCTGTCACCAGAGCGCGGACTAAATATTCAGCGCGTCGCGAAATCCTTCCGCCACGGCTCGATAGTTCCGCTCAAAAGGTTTCAGAAAATGCTGGGGCTGATGGCCTCAGCGGCCTCTGTACTCCAGTTGGGCTTGCTTCGCATGCGCCCACTGCAGATGTGGCTGAAGCGCGGGTTCCACCCAGGGCATGGACAGCGGGTCTGTTTCGCCTCAGGGTCGACCTACAGTGTGTTTCAGCTCTGGAACCTTGGAAAATAACCGACTGGTATCAGTCAGGTGCAGGCACGTGCACACATAGACATCAAAAGGGGCTTGAGCACCTGCCCTTTCTATTCCTGGAGAGAAAGTGCCCTTTTTTCTGGGGTGCTTTTTTTTTTTTTTTTGAAAAATAATATATATTCCTGTTTGCGCACAGCTTCCCTGTCAAACAAACACATATATTTATTGAATAGTATATCTAAATATCAGGTCAAGAGTTCTGAAGCGCTCCCTCTCCCCCCCCCCGCGTCTCTGCGCAGCGGCGCCGGCGCACATCGGCACATCACACACACACACACACACACCTGCAGGCAGCAGCAGCGGCCCCTCCCAGCAGTGTTTTTCTTGGCTTGTGTAGAGGTGAGTGGCGATGAACAAAAGATTTAACTATATACAAAAGATTAAACTAAATTCGAGGCTCGAATTTACTGCTGATTAGCCAAAGACAAATATAGTTAACCTGTGTCTTGCTAGCATGCATGCCTCATGAGCTACTAGCTAATGTAATAACTAAGTTAGCTACAGTTTAGCTAAGGCAAATATATCATGGCCATACAGTGCTACTGTACTAAAAGGGGACCCTACGGGTGCATACAGTGTGTGTGTCTAATAACATCATCACAATCGATAAACTGATATGCAAATTAGGCGTCAACTAGTTATAATGCGTACATTTGCATCTAATTGACAGGGCAATGCAGGTAAATAGGATAAACAAAATAACTAAAGCATATCACCACAGAACGCAGTTAATGACTTACATCAAGAGTCTTTCCCCCTGAAATTTAGAAATCTAAATTGGTGAATTTAGAGGAAATCTACAGATGCAAACAGATGGAGGATAGTAGGTCTAAAACAAACTCCATGATTTTGAAGGTTTTATTTGATGATGATGATACAGCCCTTTTTTGTAATAATTTTATTAAGTTGCTGTATTTTTGTATTTTGTCAATCATTTTGCAGTGATTTTTTCAGTAAAATTAACAAAATAGCAGCAACAGCCCTCTTCAGTTTAGAGTGAATATTTGTGTTGATTTTAAAGTGTTATGTATTCTGATAACACCAAAATAATTCAAATGATGTAGTGCCGTGTGCAAAAATAAACAAATTATTAGTAAAACACGCCCCTCTGCTTGATGCAGTTATTTAGGTTATTCTAAATAAATACTTGAAAGTAGTAGCATAGAAATAGTTTCCTTCTAAGCATAGTTTCCTTTGCTGCTCTATAAACCTAGTGAATACTAAGGAGACCATGGTTTCTGTGTGAACTGATTATTTTGTAGACATCTTTTGAAAATGAAACAATTGCGTGAGTTTGAGGAAGATACAATTAATTAACTTTTTTAATAATTTTTTAAAAAAGGAAGTCAGAGTGTTAATATATATACTTTTTTGTTTAAAAAAAGTAAAAAAAAAAAAAACGTAATTATGAGAAGTGCCCTTTTTTTCACTTGAGCCCCTGCCCCTCAAAATGTCTGTGCACGTCCCTGGTCAGGTGTGAGTCTGGGGACCGCTTCGAGTGTGAAGGTGGTGTCTACGGACGCCTCCACCTCGGGGTGGGGAGCGCTGCTCGAGGGCAGACCGCTAGCTGGTCTGTGGTCAGAACAGGAAAAGCTCCTTCACATAAACTGCTTGGAGATGATAGCAGTCGACAAAGCGCTACGGCGTTTTTGTCCCCAGGTAACAGGCCACCACGTCTTGGTCCGGTCGGACAACATGTCAGTGGTGGCATACATAAATCGCCAGGGCGGCGTCAGGTCACGAAACCTTCACAGGCTGACGGAACGCCTCCTGGTCTGGGCTCAGCACAACCTGCTCTCACTGAGAGCAGCGCACGTGCCTGGTCACCTGAATGTGGGACCAGACAGACTGTCCAGGAACAATGTTCCAGCAGGGGAGTGGTCGCTGCACCCGCAGACGGTCCAGCTGCTGTGGAAAACATTCGGCAGAGCACAGGTGGACCTATTCGCGTCCCACGAAAACGCTCATTGCCCGAAGTTTTTCTCGAAAAGCAAGGACGCGCTGGCTCATGTTTGGCCCCGCTGCCCCCTATATGCTTTTCCTCCTGTCTCGCTCCTGCCTCAGGTGTTGGAACGAATCAGGGAAAACGGATGCCCAGTGCTGCTCGTAACTTCGCTCTGGACAAACCAGACGTGGTTCCCTGCCCTGATGCAGCTGACCAGCACTGCCCCATGGCCTGTACCATTGAGGAGAGACCTCCTCTCTCAGGCGGAGGGCTCGATTTGGCACCCTCGCCCAGAGCTGTGGTCCCTGCACACATGGGCCATCAACGGGTACCCGCTAGCCTCCCAGAAGGAGTGTTAAACACGATCGCGCAGGCTAGAGCTCCGTCTACCAGGCGGCTCTACTCCTCGAAATGGTCTGTTTTCTCTGCATGGTGTCAAGCCCAGAGTTTTTCACCTGTGGAATGCGGGGTTTCGGAAGTGCTTTCCTTCCTTCAAGAGCTACTGGATAAGGGCAGGACCCCATCCACGCTCAAAGTATATGTGGCGGCCATAGCAACGTTTGCAAAACCGGTGTCTGGCCAGTCGCTGGGGAAGAACGACTTAGTCGTGCGTTTCCTTAGGGGAGCTCGGAGGCTAAACCCTCCCAGGCCCCCTTCAGTCCCGACGTGGGACTTTTCCACGGTCCTGGAGGCCATGAAAGGCGCCCCGTTCGAGCCAATCCAGCTGGTGGACATGAAACACCTTTCGTTCAAAACAGTGTTCCTCATGGCTCTCGCTTCAGTGAAGCGCATAGGGGACTTGCAGGCGCTTTCAGTAAGCGCGTCATGTATGGAGTTTGGGCCTAATGACTAGAAGGTCATTCTCAAACCTAAGCACGGGTATGTGCCGAAATCCCTCAATACACCGTTTAGGGCCCAGGTAATTTCCCTGTCCGCCCTTCCGGTTCTCAATGAGGAGGACGCGAGTCTCCTTTGCCCCGTCAGGGCATTAAGAGCTTATGTGTCGCGCTCGTCTGTTTTCAGACAGACTGAGCAGCTTTTCGTTTTGTTTGGCGGGCGCTCCAAGGGACTTGCCGCCTCAAAACAGAGCCTATCCAGATAGATAGTGGATGCCATTGAGCTCGCTTACACTGCAAAGGGCCTGCAGTGCCCCTTGGGTGTCAGAGCGCACTCCACGAGAGGCGTGGCCTCTTCGTGGGCATGGTCTAGCGGGGTTTCCCTGCAAGATATCTGTACGGCCGCGGGCTGGGCCTCGCCGTCTACATTTATGAAATACTATAACCTGGAGGTACCCGCCTTACAAGCTATGCTTTTGGCGGTCAAAAAATTCAGTGCTATCTGCCCTGCTGTGCGGCCCAGATGCTGAGTTTACTGCAGCCCCATGAGTGTTGACACACGTATGGCCACCCAGATCAGGTTGAAAGCTTTCACCCTGGCTGCGCGTTTTATTGTCATATGATAGCCCCGCTGGGTGCTATTTTATAAGGAATGAAGCTTCCAGCCTCTCTTCCTCCACTCTATGTGAGTTTATGGTGATTATGCACTATATGAGCCCTGGGCTTCGGCCCCTGGGACTTTGGTGTTGGATCCCTGTACGCATGGCGTGTTGCATTGTGTTCCCCTAGCGTAAGCTATTACGCAGTACTAGAGATACTCTCGTAAGAGAACGTACTCGGTTACTAACGTAACCTCGGTTCTCTCTAGAGAGGGAACGAGTACTGCGTATCTTGCCGTGCTTGGAATACGCTCTGGTTCGCTTCGGCGATGAAAACCAGCTTGTTCCAGCCTAACGAGCATATTTATAGAGTGAGACCACGCCCTTTCTGGTGGGACGTGACGATATGGGCGCGAGTTGCCCCCATTGGTCATTACGTCATGCAGAGTCTCTCTCGATAGGCTGCTGCATTTGCCGCAAGAGCAGCCAATAGGCGCGCGAGCTGTATCGCCTGTGTCTGCTTGCTGCTGCAAAGCGTTTTACATTAATAAAAAATTAAGGATAATTTTTGGCTTCAATATCTCGTGGAAAAGAGGTTTTCCCCTAGCGTAAGCTATTACGCAGTACTCGTTCCCTCTCTAGAGAGAACCGAGGTTACGTTAGTAACCGAGTACGTTATGTGCCTATGTGGAACACAGATTAGTCCTGTCACTTTAAAGGATTAGTTCACTTTTAAAAAAAATTTTGCTGATAATTTACTCACCCCCATGTCATCCAAGATGTCCATGTCTTTCTTTCTTCAGTCGAAAAGAAATTAAGGTTTTTGATGAAAACATTCCAGGATTTTTCTCCATATAATGCACTTTGCTGGGCACCAAACGGTTCAAGGTCCAAAAGACAGTTTCAGTGCAAACTGCAAACTGTTCAAAGGGCTTTAAACGATTCCAGACGATGAATAATGGTCTTATCAAGCGAAACGATCGGTCATTTCAAAAATAAATAACAAAGTTTAAGTTTAATAATGTCAAATGCTCGCCTTGCTCTGTTCTGTGATCCACGTTCGTGACTCTCCTGTTCGAACTCGTTCATCAAAATGAACAAATCTTTTTTCGAGTCATTTGGTTCATTTAACGAACGAAATGAACGATTTGACTCGGGAAAAGATTTGTTCATTTTGATGAACGAGTTCGAACAGGAGAGTCACACAGAACAGAGCAAGGCGAGCATTTGAGCTTATAAAACTTAAACTTTGTTATTTCTTTTTTAAATGAGCGATCGTTTCGCTTGATAAGACCCTTATTCATCGTCTGGTGTCGTTTAAAGCCATTTGAACAGTTTGCAGTTTGCACTGAAACTGTCTTTTGGACCTTGAACCGTTTGGTGCCCAGCAAAGTGCATTATATGGAGAAAAATCCTGGAATGTTTTCATCAAAAACCTTAATTTCTTTTCGACTGAAGAAAGAAAGACATGGACATCTTGGATGACATGGGGGTGAGTAAATTATCAGCAAAAGTTTTTTTAAAAGTGAACTAATCCTTTAAGAAAGTATTCCTAATGTCAGCTCGTAATGTGTATAAAATACACTCGCCACAGAATCTGTATCTTCCATTCCAACCTCTCCACCACCATGGGCAAGACCAAAGAGCTGTCAAATGTCAGAGACCAGATTGTAGACCTGCACAAGGCTGGAATGAGCAACAAGACCATCAGCAAGAAGCTTGGTGAGAAGGAGACAACTGTCTGTGCCATTATTCAGAAATGGAAGAAATACAAACTAACCATCAATCGCCCTTGGTCTGGAGCTCCATGCAAGATCTGGCCTCATGGGGTATGGATGATCTGGGGAGGTGAGGGATCAGCCCAGAACTACACGGGAGCAGCTTGTTAATGATTTCAAGGCAGTTGGGACCACAATCCCCAAGGAAACAATTGGTAACTACACTACGCCACAATGGATTGAAATCCTGCAGAACCCGCAAGGTCATGTAGAAGCCCGTCTGAAGTTTGCCAATGAACATCTAATGATTCAGAGAAGGCTTGGGAAGTGCTGTGGTCAGATGAGACCAAAATTTAGCTCCTTGGCATCAACTCAACTCGTCGTGTTTGGAGGAAGAGAAATGCTGACTATGACCCCAAGAACACAATCCCTACAGTCAAG
The DNA here is from genome assembly GCF_029890125.1 of Rhinichthys klamathensis goyatoka. Lineage (NCBI taxonomy): Eukaryota > Metazoa > Chordata > Actinopteri > Cypriniformes > Leuciscidae > Rhinichthys > Rhinichthys klamathensis. The sequence continues at coordinate 4,993 of NW_026607270.1, read as the reverse complement.
CACGGAGGTGGAAACATTATGCTCTGGGGCTGTTTCTCTGTTAAGGGTATAGGACGACTTCACTGTATTGAGGGACTGATGGACAGGGCCAAGTACCATAAAATCTTGGACGAGAACCTCCTTCCTTCAGCCAGAACACTGAAGATGGGTCGTGGATGGTTCTTCCAGGATTACAATGACCCAAAACATACCGCCCAGGCAACAAAGGAGTGGCTCAAGAAGAAGCACACTAAGGTCTTGGAGTGGCCTAGCCAGTCTCTAGACCTTAATCCTATAGAAAATCTGTGGAGGGAGCTGAAACTTCATGTTGCAAAGCGAGAAACCTTGGCTTTAGGGGGGATTAGAGAGGATCTGTAAAGAGGAATGGACCAAAATCCCTCCTGAGATGTGTACAAACCTGGTGACCAACTACAAGAAACGTCTTACCTCTGTGCTTGCCAACAAGGGTTTCTCCAACAAAATGATGTTTTGCTTGGGGATCAAATGCTTATTTCACTCACTGAAATGCAAATCAATTTATAAAATATATATAATGTGTTTTTTCTGTATTTTTTGGTTGATATTCTGTCTCTATCCGTTAAAATAAACCTACCATAAAAATTATTGACCCTTCATTTCTTTGTAAGTGGGCAAACTTACAAAATCATCAGGGGATCAAATAATTATTTTCTCCACTGTAGTAATACTATGTTTGTGTATTCTTGGTCAGTTTTTAAAGGTTTTCCATTTCATTTGAATACCAGTACATGAACATGGTAATCATTATGGTAGTATCATCTTACACCATCATTGTACCATGGGGGCACCATAGCACTTGCAAATTCACAAATCTTTAAAGACTGCATGACATCACTTGACTGGCGCAGTTTTCTTTGCTGTGTGGATTTCCTATTGAAATAGGAAGTATTGAAGTGCTCATCCCATTTTTTAATAGCCAATAGTCTTTAGATACACCTGAGTGTAAGTGCAACATGAGTCATCAGTATTTTGTAATGATGTAATTTTTGTACATTTAAATTGTGTATATGTTCTAAAAGTTACTTTTATCAACTGTTAGGTGTACTATAAGCAGATAGATTGTCCTCAAAGTTGACAGGTATGGACTAAAAGCCACAGAAAAATATTAATTCATGGGGTCTTTAACATTCTCCACTGACACCGGTTACAGAAGTGGTTAATTTGGGCAAATAAAATTTCATGTCCTGTAAGATTAATAAACGTTAGGAAGATCTCCCCGCCTACTGTAGGCCTAACGATCCTCTACACTGTCATAACATTAACGAGGCATCAAAGATGGTGTTTTAATGCCCACTGTCTATCCTTCCTCCCAGCACTCACTGATATAATGGCATTATTGTTGTTTGTAATTAAGCAATTTTATATAAGGGAGTGAAAAAAATACTTTAATTTCATTTCTGTTCAAATCACGAGTGCAATGCTGAGGGGGCTAAAATTTATGCAGATTACTCTGTGTGAGGAGATGCTTCTGCACACACACACACACACACACACACACACACACACACACACACACACACACACACACACATTGTGTGGAGAAAACCAGGAACTTACATTTTCATTTGACACATCCTAAATGTCATTTTGATGGTAAATATTTAAGCTTTCAGTGGCTTTACATACATTAGTATTCTGTTTAGAACACAGTGTTGTTATGGAATTAATGCATGTATTATTTACAGTCCTCCTGTAGTCAATAATTGTATCCCTTAAAACTCATCTTTGATCACCAAAATGACATATTAAAAAAATTATTCATGCCTTAAAATTTAGTATACGTGCAAACATGAATATGCTAATTAGCCCCGCCTCCACTCACGCCAGCTCACAGATTCACTCTGCCAACTTACTGAGGTAAATGCTGCACAATGGTATAGTTTTTACAACGTCGGACACATAACGGTAATTGCTATGATGATTAGCCTTTTGCTTGACTATGTTATCAAACAGCTAATAACATGTTGCTATCTCAGAGTCAGGCAGCTGCCTTCTAACAATCATCAGAAACGCTTTGAACAACTCAGAATGCCAGTGGAGAAAGGCATATAGTTCATCATAACATCGTTATATACACCATACACCCGCTATATTACTAAATCTACCCGATTTTTCATATCAACAAAAATATACTGTATACTGGGATACTTTGACGTGATTGGTTACAATGTAGTCTGTGACTGCAGACTGTAGTCTTTTTTTCACTGCAGTTTTAAGGAGAAAATGCTCAGCAATGGTTTTGTTGACTTATGAATTTGCACATGACTTGTCTTAAAGCACATTAAAAACACAACAAAGACTAAAACCTTGATTTTCACAATAGGGGGACTTTAAATAATGCAATGTAGTGAATATTTATGTCCCCATTAAATGTTAATGTGAAATGTCATGTATATGTATATACTGTATAGCTTTCTGGGCTATTGAGGTCAAATACACTCCTCTGTAGGTGCTTAGTAGAGAGAAAGGTAGAAGTTGTGAGTTCATTTGGGATGATGTTCAGCAGCGCCGCTGTTTTTTCTTTAGCCCAGTTGTAAGTTACTGTGCATGCCATGATTATGCTGATGTTGTTGATTTTTTAATGGCATACCACTTGATATTAGATTTGTATATGTTGTAGATCTCAGTATAGTTTCATTTCTTCTGGTATTTTTGAGTAAAAAAAAAAGGAAGTCAATTAAGGTTTAAAGTAATAGCTCACTCAAAACTGAGGTGAAAAGTCAAATCTTGAAAAGTCAAATCTTTCAGTCCATGATGCAATTTTTGCACAATGCAACAAGAGAAGTAACTATTTACTTACATGGAGCTACAGTAAGTTCTACATAAATAAAGCATAATCAGAAGTTCACCCCCTTAAAAAAAAGTAGTTCAGCATCAAAATAACTCTGAGCACTGAGACGTGAAGAGGTACTTTTGATACCTCTTCCCCATCTGTAAATAAACTAAAAGGAAGGTGACTGGTGTAAATTCATAGAGGTGGTTTGTAAGTCAGCTGGTCTAAGGGATGTAGCTAGATTATAATAAGTGTAAAGATAATATGATTGGATCATTTAAGCCATCCTCATTTGCCCTTTTTTATGTAAATGAATGCAGACACCACTTACGGCTCTTCATTAAGTCGTTAGCATTGGTTTGCTGATTCAAAATTTTATTTGTTGTTTGATTGCCAGTAAACATAACCTTTTCTACACTGCATATGCTAATGGATTTTTAGATCATTTTTGGCATAGGATGGCCTTCTCATATTTTTCTACCAATTAGGTTTTGTTTGTGAATGGGTATCTGAAATATTTCTCTTTTATACAGATTCTCTGTCATAGCTGAACTTTTGACGATCAGCAGTCCACAATGTGTGATTTTTAGCCAAGAACTGCTAGAATAGAACACAAAAAGTGTGTTCACTTGCTTTCATTGACTCTTGCACGTTTTGAACTACTGCTGCTTGAAAAAAAAAATGTCACCGCTAACTAGAGGTAAGCTTAAAGGGTAACTAAACACTAAAACAACTTTTTTTTAGTTAATGATCTGTAAGAATGGAGCTTCATAAATGCTGTTCATTGATTCAAGTACATTTTTTGACATTTGGGTATAAAGTGTTTTATTTTTCAAATATATGGTGTAAAAACGTCTGAGTGCTGCCCTCTTCAGGTTAAACGGAAAGCTCCTGAAGTAGGGGTACTCTGTGACGTAGGGTACTCGGTGACGGTACTTTGTCACGCCCTTGGTGCGAGCTCACCACGCCCTTGGGAGCCCCTGGTATAAAAGCATCTGGTTCCATCAAAACTACTGTAGCGAGTCAGGAGTTGGAATTACGAGTATTGAAAACGATAAGGATAGCGTATATTAGCATCTAGTTAGCATAGCATTTATTTAGATTATTTCGTGTAGCTTAGGTAGTTAATTGGCATAGTTGTTAGTGTTGTTAGTATTGTTAGAAGCATAGTTATTTAGCATAGTATTGCATCAGTTAGAATAGCGTAGATTTTTAGCATTAGCTTTATCTGTATTTAGCACAGTGGTTAGGATGGTACGTAGGTGTAGTGTTGCTGGTTGCAACAGCGCTGCTGGGCTGCATAAGTTTCCACTAGACTTGGAAATTAGGCGCCAGAGGTTGCATGCACTTGGTTGCAATATGTGGCGCCAAGATCTGGCAGCTGATACCAAAGAACTTGGATACACCTGGAGCCAGATGGAGAGAAAAGCCCAAGACAGAGATGCCTGGAGAGCTCTTGTTGGCGGCCTATGCCCCAGGAGGGGTAGCAGGCATAAGTAAGTAAAGTAAGGAAGGTTGCATGCACTTGGCTTGGAAGACCGTGAGTTCCTGCCTACCGCTCGAGTGTGCAACCTGCATTTTACGTGGGATTGCTTCTCCAACGCAATGGAGGTGGAAATGGGCTTCTCCACACAGCTTGCGCTGAAAAGCGACGCAGTGCCAAACGCTGCTCTTCCTGCATGGACTCCACCACCGTAGCGGTGTCATGATGTGAGTGAGCATATATTTTTAATCACAATTTAGCGAGTCTGACAGCAGCTGTCACTGCGGGTCTCAGGTGCACGCCCCCCCGCTCAGCCCTGCCTTCGGTTCGTCCCCTCTATCTCTGCTGGGCTCTGCCCACTTTTCCAGCATTTTTCAAATATTGCCAGTGGGTGGAGTCAGGCTCTGACCAGGGGTTTAGTTACCCTTTAATATAATGAACTTAAAAGTTTTTATTTTTTGAACTGGACACACTTTTGTATTTTATATTTTCAAAGGTGCCATTCTGGATTGTTTCGGCCTTCTGTATGTGGTCTGTATGGCACCAAGCCATCTAAGAGATTCCAACAGACTGTTAAGGTTACAAGTCGTAGAAGATAACCAGCCCAGGTATAATACTGTACATGCATTTTCACAGTAAACGATCAGCAAGGCATTTGAAGAATCTGTGAATACTGTCAAACCTATGGTCCACAGAGCTAAGCTGAAAGATAGCTGTGA